>NC_064824.1:103786743-104089773 GCF_024166365.1 Elephas maximus indicus
ATGGTTCATATTGTATGTATGCCATGTATTAGGGTCCCTAGCATTGTCTCTCTTTTTAATTCCTTGATCTTTACCTTTAAGCTTTATATTTAGGTCTTTGATACATTTGGAGCCCTGGTGATGCACTGGTTAAGAGCTCAGCTGCTATCTAAAAGGTCAGCCGTTCAAATCGACCAGCTACACCTTGGAAACCCTATGGGGCAGCTCTACTCTTTTCTGTAGGGTCACTATGAGTCGGAATTGACTCTACGGCAATGGGTTTGGTTTTGGGTGATTGGTGTTGAGTTAGTTTTGTATATGGTGTGAAGTGTGGGTCCTTTTTTTTTTTTTTTTTTTTTCAGTTGGACATCTAGTTTTGCCAGCACCATTTGTTAAAAAGACTGTCTTTTCCCCATTTAATGGACTTTGGTCCTTGTCAAAAGTCAGCTGTCCATAAGTGGATGGATTTACATTTGCGTACTTGCTGTGGATTGAATTTTGTCCTCCAGAAATGTATGTCAACTTGGCTAGGCCATGATTCCCAGTATTGAATGATTGTACATCATTTTATCATCTGATGGGATTTTCCTGTGTGTTGTAAATCCTACCTCTATGATGTTAATGAGGCAGGATTAGAGGTAATTATGTTAATGAAGCAGGACTCACTCTGCAAGATTAGATTGTGTTTTCAGTCAATCTCTTTAGAAATACAAAAGAGAAAAACCAGCAGAGAGCCAGGGAGCCTCCTACCACCATGAAAAAAGAAGCACTGGGAGCATAGTGCCGCCTTTGGACCTGGGGTGCCTGTGCTGAGAAGCTCCTAGACCAGGGAAAGATTGATGACAAGGACCTTCCCCCAGAACTGAGAGAGAAAGCCTTCCCCTAGAGATGTCACCCTGAATTTGGACTCCCAGCCTCCTAGACTGTGAGAGAATAAATATCTCTTTGTTACAGCCATCCACTTCCGGTATTTCTGTTATAGCAGCACTAGATGACTAAGATAATTCTTGGTTCTGTTCCACTGGTGTACGTGTCTGTTGTTGTACCCATACTAGGCTGTTTGAGTACTGTGGCTGTACAGTAGGTTCTGAGACTGGGTGGTGTGAAGCCTTCTACTTTGTTCTTTTTCTTCAGTAATGCTTTGCTTATCCGGGGCCTCTTTCCTTTCCATATGAAATTGGGAATTAGTTTTTCCATCTCATTAAAAAATGCTGTGGTATTTGGATTGGAATTGCATTATATTTGTAGAGTGCTTTGGGTAGAATTGATATTTTCACAATGTTGAGTCTTCTGTGCATGAACATGGTGTATTTTTCCATTTATGTAAGTTCTTGGTTTCTTGCAGTAGTGTTTTGTAGTTTTCTTAGTAGAGGTGTTTTACATCCCAGATTAAATTTGTTCCTAAATATTTTATTTTTGGGGAGGGGGGTATTATAAATGGTATTGCTTTCCTGATTTCCTTTTTTGTAGTTTTCATTGTGTAGGTCTTTTATATCCCTGGTTAGACTTATTCCTGAGTATTTTATCTTTTTAGGGACTATTATAAATGATGTTGTTTTCCTATTTCCTTTTCAAAGTTCTCTTTGTTGCTGTATAGGAATCCAACTAATTCTTGTATGTTTATCTTGTATCATGCTACTCTGCTGGATCTTTCTGTTGGTGCAGTAGTTTTCTTGTGGAATCTTTGGGGTTCTCTATGTATAGGATAACATCATTTGCAAAAAGGGATAGTTTTACTTCTACCTTTCCAATTTGAATGCCTTTATTTCTTCTCTTATTGATCTAGCTAGGACTTCTAGCACAATGTTAAATAGGAGTGGTAATAAAGGGCATCCTTGTCTTGCTCCTGTTCTCAGGGGGAATGCTTTCAGCCTCTCTCCGTTGAGAATGATGTTGGCTTTTGGTTTTGTATAGATACCATTTATTATGTTGAGGAATTGTCCTTATAAAAAAATTTTTTTTTTTTTATTCCTATTTTATTGAAGGTTTTCATCAGGAATGGGTGTTAGACTTTATCAAATGCTTTTTCTGTATCAGTTGAGATGATCATGTAATTCTTTTGTTCTATGTATGTGGTGGATTATGTTGATTGATTTTCTAATGTTGAACCATGTTTCATAGCTGGTATGAATCCCGCTTGGTCGTGATGTATTAATTTTGTTATATGGTGCTGACTTCTATTGGCTAGAATTTTGTTGAGAATTTTTGCATCTATATTCATGAGAGATATTTGTTTGTAATTTTTTTTGTTTGGTATCTTTGCCTGTCTTTGGTATCAGGGTTATGCTGGCTTCATCGAATGAATCCTGGAGTATTTCTTCTTTTTCTATGCTGTCAAATAGTTGGGGTAGTACTGGTGTGAGCTCTTTTCTGATTGTTTCATAGAATTCTCTAGTGTAGGCCCCCGGGCCAGGGCATTTTTTTGTTGTTGTTGGGAGTTTTTTTTTTTTTTTTTTTTTTTACTTCTGTCTCTTCTCTTTTTATGTGTCTGTTCAGATTTTCCATCTCGGTTTGTGTTAGTTTAGGTGGGTAGTGTGTTTTTAGAAATTTGTCCATTTCCTATAGGTTCTCAAGGTTGTTGGAATACAGTTTTTCATAGTGTTCTGTTATGATCCTTTTTATTTCAGTTGAGTCCATTGTAATGTCCTTCAGCACATTTCTTATTTGGGTTATTTGTATTCTTTCCTGTTTTTCTTTTGTCAGTTTGTCCAGTGGTTTGTCGATTTTGTTCATCTTTTCAAAGAACCAACTTTTGGTCTTATTGATTCTTTCTATTGTTTCTCTCTTCTCTATTCCATTTATTTCTGGTTCAGTCTTTATTATTGTCTTTCTTCTGGTGCCTATAGGCTTCTTTTGATGTTCTCTTTCTATTTGGTCAAGTCCTAGGGTTAACATTTTAATCTTGGCTGTTCTTTTTTGATGCGTGCATTTATTATATAAATTGGCCCCTGAGTACTCTCTTTGTTGTGTCCCTCAGATTTTGCTTTGATGTGTTTTCATTATCATTTGATTCTAGAAATTTTTTGATTTCCTGTTTGATTTCTTCTATTACCCAGTTATTTTTAAGCAAGGAGTTATTCAGTTTCCATGTATTTGATTTTTTTTCCTATTATTGATTTCTACTTTTATGGCATTGTGGTCAGAGAGAATGCTTTGTATTATTTTGAAGTTTGGGCTTTTATTGAAGTTTGCTTTGTGGCCTAAAATATGGTCTGTTTTGGAGAATGATCCATGTGTGTTGGAAAAGAATATATATTTTGATGCTGTCGGGTGGAGTGTTCTATATATGTCTATGAGGTCAAATTGATTAATTGGAGCCTTTAGATTTTCTGTATCTTTGTTAAGTTTCTTTCTAGATGTTCTGTCTTTTACTAAGAATGTTGTGTTGAAATCTCCTGCTATTATTATGGAGCCATCTATTTCCCTTTTCAGTGCTGTTAGAGTTTTTTTTTTTTTAATGTATTTTGAAACCCTGTCATTGGGTGGGTAGATATTTATTAAGGCTATGTCTTTTTGGTTGATTGTCCATTTAATCATTACATAATATCCTTTCTTGTCTATTGTGGTGGATTTTGTCTTAAAGTCTATTTCATCTGAGAATAGTATTGCTCCTCCTGCTCTTTTTTGGCTATTGTTTGCTTGATATATATTTTTCCATCCTTTGATTTTTAATATATTTATGTCTTTGTTTCTAAGGTGTGTCTCTTGTAAACAGCATATTGATGGGTCATTCTTTTTTATCCATTCTGCCACTGTCTCTGTCTCTGTCTCTTTATGGGTACATTTAAGCCATTCACATTCAGTGTGATTTTCTATAGGCATGAGTATAATACTGTCTTTTTTTTTTTTTGTAGTGCTGACTTCTTTTTGTTCCTCTTATTCTCCTGTGCTGAGTTCCTTTTGTTTGTGTATTTTCTTTTCTTTCATTATTTTAGATTTTGTGCTTATTGAGTCTTTATGTACTTCTTCTTTGTTACTTTGATGAGTATGTTTGTTAAATTTCTTTGTAGTTACCTTGAAATTTACTCTTATCTTCATAAGTTTGAACCAGTCTTTTATTACTTGATGTCGCCTTGTCTTCCTCTACATTTGAAAGTGCTATACCTACATCGTTTGTTTCCATTTTTATTGTTTGACATTGTCGTCCTTTACAGATTGACATCTCTGTTTCCCTTTTTTAAGTCCTTTTGCTTGTCTATTGAGAGTTCTTTACCTAGGTTGGTATCTGGCTGATGCTGTCCTGTGTCCTCGACTCCAGTTGTTGTCTAATGTTGTTGCTTCTCTAACTGAAGGACTCCCTTTAATATTTCTTATAAGTTTGGTTTGGTTTTTATGAATCCCTTAATTTCTATTTATCTGGGAATGTCCTAATGTCACCATTGTATGTGAAAGTTTTGCAGGATACATTATTCTTGGTTGGCAGTTTTTTCTTTCAAGGTTTTATATATGTTATCCCATTGTCTTCTTGCCTGTATAGTTTCTGCTGAGTAAGCAGAGTAATCTTATTGTTTCCCGTTTGTAGTGACTTTTCTTTTTTCTTGAGCTGCTCTCATGATTCTTTCTTTGTTTTTGGTTTTGGCAAGTGTGCTTATGATGTCTTGGTGACATCCTCTTGGGGTCTACCCTATCTGGTGTTTGTTGAACGTATTGGGTGCTTAGCTTTTCATCTTTCATCTTTGGGAAGTTTTCTGCCAGCAAACCTTCAACAATCTTGTCTGTGTTTTCCATTTTCTCCCCCTGTTCTGGAACACCAATCACATGCACATTTTTGCTCTCGATTGTGTCCCATGTAATTCTTAGATTTTTTTCATTCTTTTCTCTGATTTTATTCTCAAAGTGGTGTCCATGGATTTGTCTTCAGTCTTGTTGATTCTGTCTTCCATTATTTCAAATATGCTCCTAAAACCTTCTATTGAGTTGTTCATTTCTGAAATTCTGTTGTCAATCTTTTTGATTTCTAGTTACTGTTTTTTTGTTTGTTTGTTTTCTAATTGCTTATTTATTTTACCATTTTGTTCCTGTATTATTTCCCTGAATTCTTGTATTGCTTTGTCTATGTTTTCCTTGATTTTAGCTATGTTTTCATGTTTTTTCCTGTGTTTGTATGATTTTGTCTATTTTTTTTTCTTGGTTTTGGCTGTGTTTTCCTTGATCTATTTCATAACCTCTTGGAGAACCCTAAATATTAGTCTTTTGAAGTCCGTATCGGTAATTTCAATGCCTTTTATGCTACCAGATAGTTATATGATAGTTTATTTTGGTCACTTGCTGGAGCCATCTTGTCTTGCTTTTTTATATGTTTTGATATAATCTGCTGTCTCTGAGACATTAAAGTACTGTTTTCTTTTTTATTGCTTTATGTTCATTTGTTTCATCTGCTTTTTTGTTTTGTTTTGATATGTCAGGACAGGTGGACTGAGTGTGCTTTGCTGCTTGCTCATTTATGGGCATGATAGCTCTCACCTCCTTATCTGGGTGGGCAGGGCAGCAACAGGCAGGATGAACCCACTTCACTGTACACTGGTTTGGCAAAGTGGCTGAGGACAGACTGGGCAGGCGCTATCTGCTTCCTGATATTGGCCCAAGATTGTGGGATCATTCACAGTCCCTTGTCACATGCGTGAGGGTGTCAGACAGGGAGGGGTACAGGCTTGTTTCCCATCATTCAGCAGGTGATCAGATAGCAGATGGGAAGGGGCAATGTGGTCCTGGTATGGCAGCAGACCTGAGCATGAGGGGCAGTCTAGTCGTGATAGTGTGGTGGGGGCTAGTGGGAAGGGGGAAGGTTGTGTACAGGGCTAGGTGAGAGGGAGAAAGAAAAGTGAGAGAAAGAAAGAAAAGAAGGAAAACAAAAAGAAAAAGGGCAGCATAGTATGAGCTGGCTGGTGGGGGTGGGGCAGACCAGGGAGGTGGGGTGGACCCACCGGACCCAGGAAGAGGGTGGAGGTAGTGTACAGGGCAAAAGAGTGAGGGGTAGAAAAATGTGTTTCTCCTGTACTGGGTATTCTCTCTCCTGTTGGGAACTCTGTGAGTTTGCCGTCCCATACTCCCTGTCTGGGGTTGTTGCTGTCTCTACTTCAAGGTGGTGATGCTGTGCCAGGTTAGTTGGCAGGGGACCTCCACTCCATATCTTTCTTTGTTCTCTGTTTTTTGTCAGTTTCTTCTTCCATTTGGTGTTTGATCTAGTTCTTTATCTCTTCATTTGATGACTAGGTTTCCAGGATTGATGGTTGCATCTATTTTACTTGGCTTTTAGGGCCTCTGCTGCAGGGGGACGGCATGGTGCATCTGTTTAGAGTGCCATGTTGGCCTGGAAACCTGATTTTTAAAATTTTAAATCAAACTTGTGTTACTGGGATAGTCCTAAATTGGTCACTAAGCATTATCTTTTTTTATGCATTACTGGGTTCACTTTTTTTTTTTTTTAAATGAGTTTTGTATCTGTGTTCTTGAGTGAGATTGTCCTAAAATTTCTATTATTGAACTACTACTAATTTTGGCATTGTTATTCTAGCCCCTAAAATGAGTTGAGGAGTGTACTTAGTTTTTTTCCCCTAAATTCTGGAATGAGTGGTATAAGATTAGAATTACTTTTTCCTTGACTGTTTGGTCAAACATCACAGTAAAATCACTTGGGCCTGGTTATTGTTTTTGTGGGCAGTGGTAAAATATACAGTCAATTTCTATTTCTTCTTGAATCCATTTTCTAAAATATATTTTTAGATTTATTTTTCCTTCCTTTTTTCCAAAATTTTTGGTCTAATGTTCATGTGTCCTCTTTTTATCTTTTTCCTATCAACTGCTATGTTTACATTTTTATTCCTAATATTGTTTTGTTTTTATTTTTACCTTGTGTCTTTTTTTCTTGATTTATTTGACAGAGGTTTGGGGATTTAATTATTGATTAAGTCATAAATTTTATAAATTAATAGATTATTAGTATTTTCAAAATTGAACTTTTGTTTTTGTTGATTTTGTTGGCTTTGTTGATTTTCTTTAAAATGCTTGTTTCCCTTTTTATATTCATTTTTTAAAAATTTCTTCCTTTCTTCCACTTAATCTGTTATTTTCTAAATTTGTAGGTAAAATTCTTAGGTATTTAATTTTCAACTTTGTTTTCTTTTTTAGGATTAGTATTTAAAGCTGTCCATTTTCTTAAGTTCTGATTTATCCTTATTCCATAGTTGTTATAGTATTCTTGCTAAGCTTTAAGTGTAAATATTTTCATTGTGATTTTTCCCTTAACCAGTGAATTATTTAGAAATGTGTTCCGTAATTTCAGATTTTTTTTTCTAGATATCTCACCTCATTGAATTCTAATTCAATTGCTCTGTATTCAAAGATTTTGATCTATGTTTTCAGTCTTTTGACATTTGATAGACTTGCCTATGCTCTACACATGTGTATGTAGCCAATTAAAAAATTTTTTTTCATATGTACTTGAAACTGTTGAGAAATTTTGAGCAGGATATAGATCTGCTTAGTTTTGTGTTTTAGCTCTAGTGTGGAACGTAAATTGGAGGTGTACAAGAACAGAGTCATCTTTCGTAGATAGACACGTATTTTAGTCATAGACTGGATGTGGTATATAGACTGGGTAATTGGCTACCAGATGGTCTGCAAGGTTCCTTCCAACCCTAAAATGTGATGATTATGTGATCTATTATCTTTGCCATCATCGCTTACCTGATTACTAAAAATAATACTAAGAAAGGATAGAAGATGAAAGGAATAGCTGATGTCACCCTGTTGAGTGGAAGTATATTTCAAAATGTGACACTTCCAGAGAACAATTTTTTTTTTTTAATTTACTCAGGATTTCTCTAATTCTATACATTTTGAAATTAATTCATGAAACATTTTATACTAGGCTCAGTAACTTGGTATAGGATGTACAAGAAACTAAAATTGGGTTTTCAACTTTTAACATATCCTTTTTCAGTCTCTCCTGATAACAATGCCAAGTGCATCAAATCTTTTCTAGTCACTGGAGAAGATAGCATTTTCCCTGTGGTGTTTAAACTTAATTCCAGAGTACCAACCCCATCGATAATCACTCTCCTTTTCCCCTATACATTAAAGTAGTCTTCTTAATTGCTATGATATTCACAAGGAGACCATTGAAATTGGAGTGCTCTCAGTTGAAGAATAGTATTGTAGGTGATAAAGATAAAGTGGTATTGAGAACTACCCTATTTACTTCAGTGAATTCAATCTTTCTTAGGAGGCAAGTGGTACATGATACATTTTCCTGAACTTTTAGAATGATAAGGAAAATGCCTGGTGTGCATTCAGGACCAGAGAAACGTTAAGGGTTTATCTTAACAGAATAGAGTTCAGAAAAATGGTCTATTTACTTATAGGATACAAGGAAGGGCAGTCTAAGTTTCAAGTTTTTTTTAGTCTGGGGGCTTACAAAATTGCTGTCAGTGAGGAATACAATCACTGCTTACCTCAAAGAATACTTTTCTTTTGCACCTTTTTGCCTTTGGGGAAAAACCGCATCTATGGGGGTAAATCAGAAAAGCAGCACTGTCCTGTGCTTTTGAAACTGATAGGAAGAGATGCCAACACTGGAGAAGTTCTGGACAGTACAACATTAACAATAAGCCCTTTTCTCTCCTAATGCGGCACAGCTTGATTTGCTATGTTAGGCTTGTTAAATTATGTTTTCAGTACGGCCATGCCCTTGTGTTTTATACCAAGTGAGCCTGCTCAGGTGTCACATATAAAACCTGTTGATGATATTTATCGAGCGCCTGTAGTGGTTGGGAGACTACATAAGGTTTCTGCTCGGTAGTTCATGTTAGAGAAGTAGCTTTTCTTTGTTCTGGTTTTTACTACATTTCCCTAAAAATTGTAGGTTTGCTATAATATGTACCATAAAAATATGTACCATAGATGCCTGAATATATGGCAAAGTCAGATATAAGGTGATTCCCAATTCTCCAGTGAGGATATGAAAACATTTAGGGAAATAGCCAAATGTCTACTTACGGTAAATTTATTAATTTATTTCAACATCCATTTTTATAACATATACATACACATTTATTTGAGAAATGTTGATCTTTTCTACTTTCACATTTTATAGAATGATTTTATTTAAACACATCACATTTAATACTGATATATGGGAATTGACTTGATGACAATGGGTTTTGTTTTGTTTTATTAGTCATTTTATATTGATTTTCTTAGCATATCATCTTTACTTCCATCTAAGTTGTTGGAGATACAAAACTTCTTGAGTCTGCACATGACAATGTCACTGGAAAATTTATCCTAAGTCATTCTTTGCATAACATCAATGATAGTAGTCTTCTTTATTTCTTTTATTTATTTTTTTTTTTTTCTTATTTTGGTCCTATAAGTTTGTGATCTCCACTTAATGTACTGCTTTTATAGCCAATATTTATCACTGTGAGGTCAGACCCCAGGAATAATGAGTCTGTGTTAAATTTCTTTGCTGTCATCATTGCTGATTCATAGGCATCTGTGTTTGAATAGGCTGAATCCCTATTTCTCAACAGCCGAACATAGCATAATTCATTTTAGTTTCATACCAAGTCTGTTGCTGTCCTAGATGGCTTTCCAGAGCAACAGTCTCCATGTGGTCACTAAGTAATCCAAGGTGGCAGGCACTGTCATCTGGAATACTGATGACCAGCTGTACCATCTAGAATACCTGCCTTCCACATTCAGATGTCAGGGGTGATAGCTCTGGAAGGTTTCACACAAGTGCAGAAGTGGCCGTACCACTTCTTCATCGATTGGTCAGAACTCATCAACAAGCATTAACAGGGCAGCATAGTACTCACATGTGCTAGGAAAGAGCGAGCTGGCTGTGAAGGAGGCACCACAGCTATGCCATGACACCCAAGACTTGTATTTTTAGGAGGTGCTTCAGCCTGATGTGGACTTTGTTCACAGTAAAGTAATTGAGAGTGTCCCAACATATGAGAAGATTTTGAAGGACTGGGTTAAAAGGTTCTTAAGCAGTAAATTGGGGACAATCCCCTCACCTAATATATATCACATACAGTATTGAATAGGCACCATCATGGATTAGATTCCATAAGAAATCTTGAAAAGATTTCCCAAACAAAAATACAGTTACTCAGTTACCTAATATAAGTAGCTACTAGTAATATTCATATTACTTTTGTGAATAGTTTGAAAACCCAACCACCCATCAGTTCCCTCACAGCTTGCCAATAGTCTTGTGGTAGATAGCATTTATAAGGTGAAAGTGTATGTTCCTAGCCTACCAGACGAACAAGTCATAAATAAGAACTGGCCTTCTTTCAAGCAGCCTTGTCCTCACTCCCTTGCAGACTGTAACCTTCATTTAAATAATAAATAATAAATCTAAACTCTTAAACAGATCCTAGTCTGACTGTGACATTTCAGACATGCCAGATCAATGAATGGTCCTAGGCCCCATGCTGAACTTTCTATCCTGTATGCCCTTAATATTCTTTCTTCAATATGAAATATTTCCGACCCCTAACTCTGCCCAGCTTCTTTCTCCACTGACATCTTTAATTTATTTGAATTGTTGTGGATAGATACATATACATACATGTATATATAGGTTTGTATGTTGTTGTTAGGTGCTTTTGAGTTGGTTCCGACTCATAACGACCCAGCGTACAACAGAACTGCACCAGTTCTGCACCATCATCACACAATGACGCTTGAGCCCATCATTGCAGCCACTGTGTCAATCCATCATGTTGAGTTTTCCTCTCTTTCACTGACCCTCTACTAAGCATGGTGTCCTTCTCCAGGACAATGTATATATATATGTATATATATGTGTGTGTTTGTATATATATATATATATAAAACCCCAAAAAAACAAACCCACTGCCATTGAGTCGATTCCGACTCATAGCAACCCTATAGGACAGAGTAGAACTGCCCTGTAGAGTTTCCAAGAAGCACCTGACGGATTTGAACTGCCGACCCTTTGGTTAGCAGCTGCAGCACTTAACCACTATGCAACCAGGGTTTCCATATATATAATTTAAAATTTGGCATTTCAATATTTTCACATGTATAATTCAGTGACATTAATTATATTCATTGTGCAACCATCACCACAGTTTGTTTCTAAATTTTTCCACCACCCTTAACAGACACTCTGTGTCCCCCTAAGAGACGGCTCCCTCTTTCCCCCTCCCTCTCATCTCTGTAACCATTAATAAACTTTGGTCTCTATACATTTGCCTATACTAGATATTTTATATAAATGGAATCATACAATATTTGTTCTTTTGTGACTAACTTATTTCACTCAGCATAATGTTTATAGCATGTATCAGGACTTTATTTCTCTTCATAGCTCAATAATATTCTATTGTGTGTCTATACCACATTTTGTTCATTCATTCATCTGTTGATGGACACGGGCTGTTCTCACCTTTTGGCTATTATAAATAGTGCTGCAGTGAATATTGGTGTACAGATTTGTTTGCATTCTCACTGTCAGTAATTTTGGGCATATACCTTGGAGTAGAGTAGCTGGATAATATGATAATTCTATGTTTAACTTTTTGATGAGCTGCCAAACTGTTCAGTGGCTATATCATTTTGCAGTCGCACCAGTAATGGATGAGTTTCTATTTCTCCATATCCATTCCAACACCTATTGTTTTCCTTTTCTTTTGTTTTTATTTGTCATAGCCTTCTTAGTGGGGGTGAAGTGATATTATGATTTTGACTTGCACTTTAATAACCAAATGCCGCAAATCATCTTTTCATGTGATTATTGGCTGTTTCTTCTTTGGTGAAATGCCTAGTCAAGTCCGTTGCCTGATTTAGACTGGGTTGTCTTTTTGTTTTTGTTTTTGTTATTAACGTAGGAGTTCTTTATATATTCTGTATATTAAACACTTACCGGATATATGGTTCCCAAAATTTTTTTTCCCAATCTTTACTTAGAGGAAATTGTTTGATCTTTCTAGGTCCAAATCAAATGCTTCCTTTCTCACCAATTCATTTTTGAGTCTTCTTTGCTGTTGGCTAGCAATGTCTTTTCCCCATCCTGATCATCCAGCCACTTCACCAACAACCTCTATGTCAACAGCTCTTCTCCAGTCCTTCATCATCTTTCACTGTAAAACCTTATCTGGTCTCTCTGCCACCACCCTTGCTGCTTCACAGTCTGTTCTTACCTTGCAACAAGAGAGAATTTTTAAAATATAAGGATCAGATCTTACCTCTGCTTTAGATCATCCAGTGATTCCTCATTGCATTCAGGGTAAAAGCCAAATTCTTTATAGTGGATGGATTAATTCTCTATTGATGCGGTAAGAGATTACTACAAACTTGGTGACTTAATAATGTAAATTTAGTGTGTTGGAGTTCTGGAGTCTTACTGGGCTAAAATCACAGTGTTGGCAGGGCTGTGTAAACTCACATGTTCATGGGTTCCAGGGATTAGCACATGGACATCTTTGGGAGGAGCATTATCTGCCTACAACTGTGGGTTACAAGGCCTTCAGGATCGGGCCCTGTTCTTATCTGACCTCATGTCCTCCTACTCTCTCATGTGCTCCTGTGTACCAGTCTCACTAGCTTCCATGTTGTTCTTTGAAAATACCCAGTATACTGCCACCCTAGGACTTTGCCTGGTGGTATCCCTCTCCAGAGATCACCATAGCTTATTATCTCTCCTCCTTAATGCCTTTGCTCAAAAGTTACCTGCTCAGTGATATCTATCCTGATACCCGATTTAGAATTAAATCAGTGTGCCCATAGCCCCATGCTGTTTTCCCATAGCGCTTATCAACTTTGAACACAGTAAGCAATTTATTTTTGATTTGTTGTCTATATTGTAAGCTTTTGGATGCTTGAATATCAGTTTCTTTTTTCTCCTGTCGGATCCCAGCACCTAGATTAGGTCCTGGCACATGGTACCCATTGCCGTCCAGTCAATTCCAACTCATAGCAACCCTAAAGAACAAAGTAGAATTGCCCTGTAGGGTTTCAGGGAGCAGCTGGTGAATTTGAACTGCATACCTTTTGGTTAGCAGCCTAAGCACTTAACCACTGTGCCACCAGAGCTTCGGCACATAGTAGGCAGGCAATAAATACTTGTGAATGTAGGAATTCTTGAGAGAATTGTAAAGTGAGTTTTTTGTTTTTAAATAAATATAATTATTTGTGTAATCAAATCTTTCTCTGTAGCCTGCAGGAGGGGGAAGATATGGATAGCTTTGGAGCCTTTCATGGTACCTACCTTAGGACCTGGCTTGTTGTAGACACTTGGTATATGTCAGAATGAATTACCACAGTGGAATCCTGGGAGGAGGCATGAAGCTCTTTTCATTTTATCAGTCTAGACTGTTTCAGAAACTGAGTTAAGTAGAGTTCCAGGCAGTTTATACTCAGTGTAACTTGGGGATGGGCTAGGTTAGCGTGGCAGGAGAAGAGCACCTCTATTCTTATTAAAACTTGGGGGTATCACTATATTGCTTCTTGAAATTACCCCCTCTAGGTCTTCAGCCCTGAGGGCTCTTTTGTTCTTGTCTCATGGAGGGAGCTATGGAAAGGAATATTTAACCATTCAGTGCATTGTCAGTGTGGGTGATGAGAAATATCCTGTATATTCCAGCCTGTGCTCCTGCAGTAGTTCTTCTCCCTCTGAGTAAATGAATTGAGGCGTGAGGATTTGGAAGAACAGGTGTTATTTTTTTTTTGTTAAGTAAGGTTTTGTTATAGAAATAAATGAAAAATATATTTTATCATTTCAATTCAGGCCCTAAGAATGCACAGCGGTTACCTTTCATGAAATGTTCTTGCAATAATGCTGTTTCACTGGGCTTTGTAATGAAACCTTGATTTGCATCGCTATCCTGAGAACTTTCTGACAATGCTAAGGTAATATCATGAAGGCAGTAGGAAATGAAATGAAATGAAATGATGGTAATGCATGTCCATTGTGAAAAATGTTAAGTTGCTAAGGCAGTGTCATATCGGTAATATTTTCATAAATTTAATTAAGATACATGAGGCAAATAAATATTGCATTTCTCTTTATTATCACTTCAAATATGTGAGGGCAACTATTAGGATTAAAACCAAAAATTAGACATGAAGCATCTCAGCTGAAATGAGAGATGTGCTATTCATCGTTTCAACCTGAGAGACTCTCAGGATTCCTGTCACGTTTATTTCAGGCTTTCAATTTCTCCCCCTCAGTATACTCTGGCAGTCTCTCTGCTGTACTGTTCTCTGATTCTGTACTTCCCGAAGCAGAATTTCTTTTGAGAATTAGTGGGAAAGTCAGTATAATTTTATTAAGCCTCACTTTCACACTGGACAATCAGCCCTCTAGTTTTCAGTTCTGTTCTTTTAACAGTCAAGCTCTTTTTTTTTTTTCTTCAAGTTGTTACTGATATTGTTGGTTAAACTTACCTACTTAGAAAAAAGTTCCTATATTAAACTCACTAAAATTAAGTTTTTAAATATGAGAGAAAACCTCAGTTTTCTCAGTTTCTCTGTGAAATGGGAAAATACGATACTTACCTTTATAGCTGGAGTGAAGGACAAGTGAAATATTGTATGTAATCAACCTAGCATAGTGCTTGGCATCAGTAGGGAAAAGTAGTATTTAACTTGCCCCAAAGGATCCAGGTTCAAATTCTGCACCTTTAAATCACTGGGGAAAAAACCAAAAAAGATAATGTTTAGGTAATATGTGTTCATTGTAGGAGAATTTAAAATGTATTGGTAACCAAAGTATGAAAACAAATAGGTTTAATCCCACCACGACAAATAGCTTACACACAACAAATTAATATTTTGGTGTGTATACTTCTAAACTCTATTCTTTTTAATAGAAATAGGATCACGGTGTATGCATTTTCTTGGTAATTTATTTTCCCCCAGAAAATATATTTAGACTCTTTCTATATAAATTTATTTCTTCTACAAAATTTTTGGGACCATTTGACACAGAACATTCCAGTCTATGGTCATAACATATATATCACATGTTATATATTTGTTGTTGTTGTTGTTAGCTGTCTTCAAGTGGATTTCCCACTCACAGCAACCCTATAGGACAGAGTAGAACTGCCCCATAGAGTTCCCAAGGGGCAGCTGGTGTATTTGAACTACCAACCTTCTGGTTAGCAGCCGAGCTCTTAACTACTATGCCATGAGGGCTCTGTTAGATATTTAGATGGTACCAATTTTATGTTATTTTATTATCATGAACATTCCAAATGCCTCAATTTTCTTAAAAAAAAAACTTATGTCAGTGTAATGTGCCACATAAATCCGTATCATTTGTTTTATATAAATAAATTTACTTGGTAAACATTTGTACCCATACTGTATGCCAGGAACTGTCTTTTATTTCAGTATTATAAAGTTTATTTTTTTCTTCTTAGTCTGTATTTTGTCATGATTAGTCATAATGCAGCTTGGATGGTCATTTCCATTTCTGAGACTTCTCTCACGTGCTCTATTCTTGACGGTAACTATAACGTTGTGGCCCACATAGACTTTGTGTCATCCTGGAAAAGTCACTGTCTTTTTACGCGAATAACATGCTCCTTCACACCCTCCTACCCTTGAGGTATTTCATAAGCGTGCTATACTAATTTTTTTTTTCTTACAGCAACATGTGGAAGAGGGTAGGCATGAGAATACTTGTGAGAGTACCTCGCAGGGTGTGGCGGGGGGGCATGTGGCCAGCAAGCAAAGGCTCATGTCCTTTGCATAAAAATACAGCACTTAACCTCTCTGATATACAGAGTTGTTTTTTCTAAAATGGGGACAAATTTTTATGTGTATCACATGAAAAAATATTTGTGCTATACTATTGCAGCAAGAAATTCTTACTTCTTATCTTCTGACTTATGTTCTTTCTAGCCAAGTCTCAAATTGGTTTTCTAGAGAAAGACTTTTTTGCCTTGTTCTGTAGGTTTTCTATCTTTCTTTTGTCTCTCAGTTTATTTAGTATGGGTATGTGTAAAGCTCATTTGCATTTATTGTTTGGTTTTATAAAATATAATAGTAAAGCAATGAAGTGGAAGGCAGAAGGGAGGGAAAGGGCTTTTCAAAAATACATTTCTAAAAATACTAGTCCAAAACCAAAACCCATTGCCATGGAGTCAATTCCGACTCAGTGACCCTGTAGTACTAATGTCTAAAGTCAGTGGAGGTAAAGGCAGAGAAAGGAACATTTCCATAGCTTAAAGGAAAACAAACAAATTTGTTTCTGAAGGGAGGGAGGGAAAATTCATCGCCCATACTTTTTCAGCTCTCAAGTTCTGATAATGCATCAATACTCGTCTTAAAGGAAGGCTAGAAATGGTTTCATTGGAAAGGCTGCTTTTCATGTGATTGCTCTACTCCCTTCAAAGGGAAAAAAAAATCTATGCACCTACAAAATAGCTGTGATATTCTTTTAATAAGATTATGTATTACCTAATACTCAAATTATAAGATGAACCTGTGACAAGCAGACTGAAAGACTTTAACTGACACTGTGATGTGACACTAAGCTTGAGGCCAAATCACGTCCCTAAAAAAGTTAGAATCATCAGTAGCACAAGGATGTACCACTAATCTTCTGCTCTTCTATTTATTCCTTTTGTTGTCGTTGAAACTTTCCTTTTGCCTTAAAAAACAAAACGTGCTGCATTTTTTTGTTACATTCAAGTTCAAAACCATTTTATCTCTTTGTGATTTATTTTTTGGTAAGATTTGCCTTATATTATTACCAAATATTCTACTTTATTGTAATGATTATAATTAGTGCTTTTAACCTTACAATACCTTCTCTTTATAAATAACATCACTTCTGCTCTCTTTTCGTTTACCTCGTATGTTTTAACCCATCTTTTTGTCTTAATTTTAAAATTTTATCAATAAAAACATACTGAGTTAAAAATCCAGTACTATCTTAAAGGTTTAACCAAGAAAAAAAAAATAATAATCTACTTCCCTAATTCCTACTGTCAGGATAACTATTCACAGTTCTTTTACTGCTTATTCTGGTACTGACTTCCACATTTCCAAATTGAATGCTTGTAGTATGACTTGGTATTTATTTTCCAATTTGGGTCATTATTTTTTGTCTTCTTAATTATGGAAGATGAGAATTGAAACTCTCTCATATTTGGGTTTTTCATACCAACTAGCATCAATTTTCTTTACCCAGTTTTGCTAGTGTATAGTAAAATTTGGGTTCAGACTGTATTTCATACTTATATTATTATCTTCTCTGCGTGTATATATGTGAATATGGTGTATGTGTGTGGGCGCACACACCACAGAGCTTTTAGTGCTTCATGATCACATTTCCTTCTTGATACTATTTTTTCTGAAGTTAAGTAATTAATACATATTAATACAAAATTTCAACTAAAAATTTTCAACAGAAACATAGAAAATAAAATATGGTCTTCATATCAGTCTACCAGTTTTAGTTTTTTTTCTTGAAGGTATTTCTACCAGCTTCCTTTCAACCTGTCCTGGTTGCCCTCGAGCCCTAGGTACAGCTCTAATACTGAAAATTCCTTTTACTTTTCTCTTGGGTTAAATCCTCTTTTATTGGAATTTCATGTTTGTCTGTTTGTTGTATTATTATTATTATTTTATTCCCTCATTTTAGTAAAGCACACTTTTCAGTAGCTTTATAAGACATATCACATGACAGAAAAACTTTTGGAGATGGTATATTTCTAAAAGAGCCACAACGATGGACTCAAACATACCAATGATCATGAAGATGGCATAGGACAGGTACATTTTATTCTGTTACAAATAAGGTCACCATGAGTTAGAGTGACTCAGTGACAGCTAACAACAACAATAATATTTCTAAAAACTGCCTTCATTCTACCATCACACTTGATTTATAGTTAGGTTGCATGGTCCTATTTTCTGTCTCTATATGTCTCCTTTCCTCTTTCTGGGAAGTTTTCTCAAATTTACTTCCAATGCATTTGCATTTATTTATTTATTTATCATTTCTGCTATTGTACTCATAATTTCTAAGAGCTGTTTCTTGTTCTGAGTACTCCTTTTTTATTTCATTCTATTTTATGCTATGAATGCAATATCTTACTCTTCTAAGGATATTCTTTAGTTCTCACATTTCTGTGTTACTTCTGAGTTCCTTCTATATATTTTAGTCTTTTATTTTAGAGGTTTTTCTTACTTACCTGTTATTTGCAGCTGTCTATTCAATTTGCAGTGGAATTTCCTAAAAAAGTTCATTGCAGGCTCTGTATTTATGAGGTTTGGAGGGGGCATCCCCTAGAAGGGTGGTACCTTTAACTGGACCGGGATCCTGACTTTTCATTGGAGGCTCCTGAATGCCTTTATCCACATGTCTTTTATTAGTTATCTTTTGCTGTGTAGAGGCCCTGCTGGCACAGTGGTTAAGCATTTGGCTGCTAACCAAAAAGTTGGCAGTTCGAATCTACCAGCCGCTCCTTGGAGTCCTTATGGGGCAGCTGGAATCAACTGGACGGCAACAGGTTTGTTTTTTTTTTTGGTTTGCCACATAAGAAATTACCCAAAATGTAGCATCTTAAAATGATGTTTATTTTCACACAGATTCTGAATGTCAGGAATGCAGAAGCAGCATGGTTTAAGTCAGGAAATGCAGGCATCGGGGTTGTATCTTACACCATACTTATGCATTCTGTGTGTTGAGCAAATAATCTGAGAAGCTGGACTATATGAAGAACATGGGATCATGACTGGAGGAAGATTCATTAACAACTGCAGTGTGCAGATGACACAACCTTGCTTGATAAAAGTGGAGAGAACTTGAAGTGCCTACTGATGCAGATCAAAGACCACAGCCTTCAGTATGAATTAAACCTCAACACAGAGAAAATAAAAGTCCTCATAACTGTACCAGTAAGCAACATCATGATAAATGGAAAAACATTTTTCTTTTTTTTATTAAAGTTGTCAAGGATTTCATTTTACGCGAATCCACAATCAACACCCATGGAAGCAGCAGTCAGGAAATCAAATGACATATTATGTTGGGCAAATCTGCTGCAAAAGACCTCTTGAAAGTGTTAAAAGGCAAAGATACCACTTTGAGTACTAAGGTGTGTCTGACTCAAGCCACAGTATTTTCAATAGCCGTATCTATGCATGGGAAGGCTGGACAATGAATAAGGAAGACTGAAGAGGAGTTGATGCGTTTAAATTATGGTGTTGGTGAAGAATAAACCATAGACTGCCAAATGAATGAACAAATCTGTCTTGGAAGAAACACAGAAGTACAGCCAGGATGGTCTTTAGAAGTGAGGGTGATGAGACTTTGTCTCATGTACTTTGGACATGTTATCAGGAGAGACCAGTCCGTGGAGAAAGACATCATGCTTGGTAAAGTAGAGGGTCAGAGAAAAAGAGAAAGACCCTCAATGAGATGGATTGACACAGTGGCTGCAACAATGGGCTCAAACATAGCAATGATTATGAAGATGGTTTAGGACTGGGCAGTGTTTCGTTCTGTTGTTTATAGGGTTGCTGTGAGTCGGAACTGACTCAAAGTCACCTAACAACAACATCTTTTTTGTTACTTAACTGTCTTATGATAGGATTTTTGAAGGGATGGATTTTTGTATTTAGCCTGCCATTTAGTCTGTATTTCCAAGTTTTCTGCTTGTATAATTTCAGTATATACTGTGATAAAGTGTGTCCTACAAAGTTTGCATTTACATGAAGAATGAAAAATGTTAACAGACTGATCAGCTTATTCTGCCAAAACTCTTGAGATGAGAATAGAATAGATTTTGTTTTCCATGACTTTCTTGGTTTCTGGTTACCTTAGAATGTAGGTTTACAAGGAAAGAAGAGGAGATGAAAACAGTCAGCAGTATAATGTCTAGAGAGTCAGCTTAAATTCTGAGGATTTGGGATTTATCTTGGCTGTTCCTTGAAGTACCAATCACAACATGATAGCTTAACAAATGAAACATAATTAAAGATAATGTTTTAACTGCACATATAATTTAAGTGCATCTGTATTTGTCTTCAATTTCAGTGCCTAAACCTGCCTGTTTCTTACAGTGCTGGGATCTTGGAAAGAAAGCTATAAACATGTTGGAAATATTTATTGCAATACCTCAAAGTGAAACCACTGAAGTCCTTCTATGGGTAATTTGTTACACTGCTAGATATCAGACACATGAGCAACTGTCCCGAGCTCTCAAATGGGAAATGCTTCCAAAATATATCATTTCTAAAATTAATATCTTTTACTTTTCTACCATAAGAAGAAGAATAAGATACATTTATGGTTTTAAAAATTTTGCTGATATGCCTAAATACTAAGTAGTACTTACTATAACTTAGACTTTTGTTCACATACCATCCCCAGACAGTCCAGGACTCTGCCTCTCCCTTGAATTTAAAATCAGATGTCCTTCCCATTGATCAGGTGACAGCTTCCTATTTGAGATCTCAGGTAGCCATGGAGCCATTATCTCTGGCTTATTTGTATTTTCTGTACTTCAGTTCCCAATTTCTATTTACTTTCTGTGGTCCTCTTTTGCTTATCTCTGTCTTCTAGTATTCATAATCAATAGCTGTAGCTCCCTTATTCAAAATAGCTCTTTTTAGACATTTGAAATTGTTTCTTATTTCTCAGACTTTCTTGTGCCCTTTATCCCCAATAAAGTTGTATAATATTCAGTGATTAGAAATGATTTCTCTTCCTTCTTGTGTGTTACATGGTATCACGCATGGTTTCTCAACCTCGCACTGTTAACACTTTAGGCTGGATAATTCTTTATTGGGGGAAAGCTGCCCTGTGTACTATGCATTGGAGGGGGTTTAGCTGTATCCTTGGTCTGTACCCACTAGATGTTGGTAGCAACACCGTTCTACCCCTAGTTGCAATAACCAGAATGTCTCCAGTGACTGTTACATGTCCCTGGGGAGTTGAGGGGGAAAGCAGTCCCACTGGTGTAGTGTGTCTCACTTTCAGGAAGGGCCTGAGATTAGTGGCCTAGCACTGTATGAGGTGGCAGGAAAGATTGAGAAGACTCAGAAATCTAGTCTTGCTGCAAGATTTAGGAATGCTTAGGAACGGAGGGAGCAAAAGACTAACAAAACAAAAAGTGCCCACCTGCCTCTGGAGGGATGATTGACAGGGTTGTGAATCAGCATCTGCAGGTCCATGGCCAGCATCTGAGATTGAAAAGCATTTTACATGAGCAACTGCGGTGGTAAACCACAGGAACCAAGGGGAAGAGTTCCTGTTGGAACGTGGGCAGAGACATGACCTATACTGTCACAGTGGTAGTTCCGGAGTCTATGGAAGGGAGCAGTGGAACAATTTAGACAGTGTGGAAACCAAGATGTCACACTACTGTGAAATCTGTAGACAGAGAGGGCGTTTTATCTGTCTTTTCATCTTTTCTGTATGTCTATAAATTCACCTTGCCGACAGCCCAGCTGCCGACCTAGCCCTCTAAATTACCTTGTTAGCCAACTTCACTCCTGAAATTTGGGAAGGCTTCATACATTTTGGCATGATGGAACTTTAAGTAAAATTAAGAGTAGAACCATGCACTAAATAAAAATAGCTTCATTTCCATGCTGTCACTGGTATCAACTCAATTCCTTACATCCTTTCCAAATAAGTCTGAGAAAACCCAAAGTTTCCTGACAGCTGGACTTCACACAGCTGTTTAACCTCTCTGCAGGTGCAAGTAGATTTCTGTCATCCTGCATTTGTGATTCTGGTGTCTGACTGTCACACTTGCAGTTGCTGAAGTCCACAGGGTAGAACCATCTTCTTATCTGTACTTCTCAGATACGGAGCATGAAGAAATAGCTGTGATGAAGGAAGCAATACCTAATTCACAACTGGGGTGCCCAGTCTGTGGGCTGCAGAGATGGTGCCTGAGTAATATGATTCACCAACATTCATTTCTAGGCTTTCGCAAATCATTTTTCCAGCAAGAATGTTCAGCATGCTGCAACCAAATGTGCCTTCATTTGAAATTATCTTGGATTTTTTTTTTTTAAAGTTTATTCAACAAATACATATTGAGCATCTCCTTTGTGCCAAGCACAGTGCTAAACAGAGACTGCAGCAGGAAGGAAGGCACACACCATCCTTGCTCTCGTACAGCTTCTAGTCTAGTGGAAGAGGCAGACATAACAGACTGATAACTGCAAACTCTGAGAAATATTCCAAAGACAAGCATATGCAGGGAACCCGATTTGATTAGAGAGTCAGGGGGACCTTCATAAAGAAGTGAAAATTCAGCCAACTGTGTTTTAGGCAGAAGGAATGTCCCTATCAAAGGACCTCTGTGTATACAGGGCTGTGCTGTAGGCTTCAGAAGTCCTCTTCTCTATGTCGCTGGCATGCTTAGCTAAAGCATTTTTTTTTTTTTTTTTAATTTTAGCACCTTACATTATACCAGCATGGAGCCCTGATGGTGCAATGGTTAAGTGCTTAGTTGCTAACTGAAAGGTTGGTGGTTCAAACCCATCCAGCCTCCTTATAGGAGAAAGACCTGCTGATCTGTTCCTATAAGAATTACAGCCTAAGAAACTCTTTGGAGCAATTCTACTCTGTCACATGGGGTCACTATGAATCAAAAATCAACTTGATAACACCTAACAACAACTCCGTCCAAGAAGCAAATTATTTGATTAAACATTATACCTGCATGTTTGTACTTTTCTTTCCCTTGGCAAGATGCAAACTTAGTTCCTGGAAGATCAGGATTGTGTCTTCTTCATCTTGTTATGACCTAGTCCCTAGCCTGACGACAAGCGGGTATTGAATAATATTTGAGGAAGTAAGGGAGTGAATGGCTGAAATGAATGAATTGTTGAGTGAATGAATTGAAGAATACAGTAAAGTATGTTGGCAGCTGATTTGTCCTCTGAATCCGTACATTCTCACTTCAGCTGCTTGGAAACTCTTCTGTCCAGTTGTCTTTTTCTTATGCAAGGAGGTTTCTTGCCTACTGTTGAACCATTGGAACTATTTGGTGTTGCATGACAAGAACCCAGAATAGTGCTTGAGACATTGTTGCTGTTGTTAGTTCCCATTGAATCAACCCCCAACTCATGATGACCACATGCATTATTTATATGGAACAGAATGCTGCCCGATTCTGAGCCATCCCATGATTGGTTGTGGATCAGATTGTTTTTATTGACTGATTTTTGGAGGTCAATTGCCAGGCCTTTCTTCCTAGTCAGTTTTAGTCTGGGTGCTTCACTAAAACCTTTCAGTGTCATAGTTACCATTTATTTTTCAAGGAACCCGTATTAATCTGGGTTACATCATAAGACAGGCTTGGAAGTATTTGACATTACATTGTAGAAGGTATTCTGTCTATGGAGATGAATCTGACACTGTAAATGAATGGGGGCCATAAAAGTATGCAAGGTAGTTGAAGGAAAAGTAATCTTATAGTTAAATTTATTATTATAGCTAAAATGTATCGAATAAACACTGTATTCCGGGCATAATTCTAAGCACTTTATATGAATTCTTAAAGGTAAATTCCATTATTATCTCCATTTACAGGTGAATGAACTATGCTTAGAGATGTTAAATGACTTTTTCAAAGTCATAAGTGGCAGACTGGATTTGACTCCTTATTTTTCTGTTAACTTTCATGCTAAAAGAAACCAGAGTGGGCATTTGTTGCATAATCCAAGTCAACAAATGAGAAGCATCTGAACCAGGACTTATTACCTTGGGCTAATCACAGAACATACACTGTCATAATTGAGGCTAGGGTAAATGGAGATGGAATAGGAAGGAATGTATTCAAGAGACATTTACCTCATTGTGGCATGGAGTAAATGAGAAAGTCCTTTGAGCACTATAAAGCTCTGTATAAATAAAAACCAAACCCATTGCTGTCAAGTAGATTTCAACTCGTCATGACCCTATAGCATAGAGTAGAACTGTCCCATTGGGTTTCCAACGAGCAGCTGGTGGATTCGAACTGCCGACCTTTTGGTTAGCAGCTGAGCTCTTAGGTATGTGCCGCCAGGGCTCCTCTGTATAAAGGGACCTGTATAAATGATCCACAATTGCAATTCTATTTAATTTTCCCAAAGGTGAACAGACTTCAAGGGCCAAAACTCATGAGAGATAAATTTGTAAATCTTAGAGTAATTTATCTCCGTACTATAGGGGAAGGATCTGTCTAGAGACCTGGGGTTGGTAACCTGCTCAGAGAAGTCCACTTAGGAAACCAAATCATTAACAGCTGGTACTGGTACCATGCCAGACACATAGACCAATAGAACAGAATTGAAAACCCAGAAATAAATCTATCCATCTGTGGACAGTTGATCTTCAACAAAGGGTCGAAGACCATTCAATGAGGAAGAGAGTCTGGAGTCCTAAAAGCTTGTGAGCAACGATTTAATAAACAACTCTTGGTTTGTACTCATGTGGAGCAAAGAGAATCAAGGAAATAGCAAAGACTCAAAGAAGGAACTAGTCCATGGGACTAATAACCCACTTGGACCACAAGTCTTCTAACCTGAGACCAGAAAAACTAGATGGTGCTCAGCTACTACCATCGACCCTTCTAACCAGGGACACAATAGAAGGTCCCAGTTAGAATGGGAGAAAAATGTAGAACAAAACTCAAATTCATAAAAAGACCAGACTTACTGGACTGATAGAGACTAGAGGAACCCCTGAGACTATTGTCCTAGGACAACCTTTTAACCTGGAATGTTAGCAACTCCAGGAGTTCACCTTTCAGCCAAATAGTAGATTGGCCTATGAAATAAACAATAACACCTGAGAGAAATGTCCTTCTTTAAACAATCAACTCTAGGAGACCAAATGGTCAACATTTACCCAAAAGCAAAGCTGAGAGGGCAGGAGGGGCAAGGAAACTGGATGGAACACAGCAGGTGGGGTGGAAATGGTAAGAGTTCAAACACATTTCAGGGATTGTAACCAGTGTCATGGAACAATTCGTGTATAAATTGTTGAATGGAAATCTAATTTGCTGTGTAAACATTCACTTAAAAAACAATAAAATATTTAAAAAAATAAAATAAAACAAAGGGAGTTGAGTACAATATTCAGAAGGGATATTTCCATTAAGTTTGAGAAGCTTGATGAGTTACCTTTCTGTACTAAAGGATTTTTGTATGTAAATATCTATGATTAGGTATTTAGAAGCAGAGCATCCTCTTTTCCACAGAGTTGTGCAAATAATTCTGTGAATTCTTTCTTTCTAACCCTTGCCACCACCTCCCACTCCCAATTTTCCTATTTAGAGTTAAGTTGTCTCTGGAAACAATCATGGAATAGAAGAAGAAACCCCAGCTTTGGTGTTAACTCTAAGTTCTAAGACAGAACTTATACATACTTATACATCTTATACATCTCAGCTATATGTATGACCTTTGTGATCTTGGCCTAATTATGTATCTTCTCTGTGTCTTGGGTTCCTCCCCTGTCAAACAGGGATAATCATATCTACCTTTGTCTGAAATTTGCTCTAGAATGTCAGGTAGCTAAAGCAAAAGAAAGAAATGATAAAAGAGCTGAACCGAAGATTTCAAGGGATGGCTTGAGAAGACAAACTAATATAATGACAGGTGTAAAGACTTGGAGATAGAGAATCAAAAGGAAGAACATGTTCAGCATTTTCAAGCTGAGAGAACTGAAGAAAAAATTCAAGTATTGAGTTGCAATATTGAAGGATCTTACAGGAAAAATATTAAACAATGCAGGAAACATCCAAAGAAGATGGAAGGAATACACAGAGTTGTTATACCAAATGAATTGGTCAACATTTAACCATTTCAAGAGGTAGCATATGATCAGGAACTGATGGTACTGGAGGAAGAAGCCCAAGCTACACTGAAGGCTTTGGTGAAAAACAAGGCTCCAGAAATTGACTGAATACCAATTGAAATATTTCAGCAAATGGATGCAGTGCTGAAAGTGCTGACTCCTCTGTGCCAAGAAATTTGGAAGATAGCTACCTGGCCAACCGCCTGGAAGAGATCCATATTTATGCCTACTTCCAAAAAAGGTGATCCAATCAAATGCAAAAATTATTGAACAATATCATTAATATCACATGCAAGTAAAATTTTGCTGAAGATCATTCAAAAGTGGTTGCAGCAGTACATTGACAGGGATCTGCCAGAAATTCAAGCCAGATTCTGAAGAGGATGTGGAACGAGGAATATCATTGCTGATGTCAGATGGATCCTGGCTAAAAGCAGAGAATACCAGTTTACCCATGTTTTATTGACTATACAAAAGCATTCAACTGTATGGATCATAACAAATTTTAGATAGCATTGCAAAGAATGGGAATTCCAGAACACTTAATTGCGTTTAGGAGGAACCTGTACATAGATCAAGAGGCAGTGGTCTGAACAGAACAAGGAGATACTGCGTGGATTAAAGTCAGGAAAGGTGTGCATCAAGATTGCATCCTTTTGCCATGTCTATTTGGTCTGTATGCTGAGCAAATAATCAAAGAAGAACGTGGCATCAGGATTGGAGGAAGACTCATTAACAACCTGCATTACACAGATGACACAACCTTCCATGCTGAAAGTAAAGAGGACATGAAGCACTTACTGATGAAGATCAAAGAGCACAACCTTCAGTATGATTACACCTCAAAATAAAGAAACAAAAATCCTCATAACTGGACCAATAAGCCACATCATGGTAAACAGAGAAGAGATTGAAGTTGTCAAGGATTTCATTTTACTTGGATTCACCATCAATGCCCATGGAAGCAGAAGTCAAGAAATCAAAAGACGCATCATTGGGCAAATCTGCTGCAAAAGACCTCTTTAAAGTGTTGAAAAGCAAACATGTCAGTTGGAGGACTGATCTGAGCCATGATGTTTTCAGTCACCTTATATGTATGTGAAAGCAGGACGATGAAAAAGGAAGACCAAAGAAGAATCGATGCCTTTGCCTTTGAATTGTGGTATTGGTGAAGAATATTGAGTATACCATGGACTGCCAAAGAAAGAACAAATCTGTCTTGGATGAAGTACACCTAAAATGCTCCTTAGAAGCAAAGATGGCGAGGCTACATCTCACATGTTTGGACATGTTATCATGAGGGGTACTGCCTGGAGTAGGACATCATGCTTGGTAGAGGGTCAGTGAAAAAGAGGAAGACCTTTAATGAGTTGGATTAACACAGTGGCTGCAACGATGGGCACAACAACGGTTTTGTGAGGATGGTGCAGGACTGGGGAGTGTTTTGTTCTGGTGTACATAGCGTTGTTATGAGTTGGAATCAACTCTATGGCACCTAACAATAACAACAACGGTGTTGTTCTGAGGATTGGCAATATGGAATGCAAAGCATGTAAAGGAGTGCCCGGCCTATGATATCTGTTGCAAAGTTATAAATGATTGAGGAGCCAGGCCAGTTCCACAGCACAGACAAAACTATACACCCTCACTAACAGATGCATAAACCAAACCTGTTGCCTTTGAGTCAATTGTGACTCATAGCAACCCTCCAGGACAGAGAAGAACTGCTCCATGGGGTTTCCAAGGAGTGGCTGGTGGATTTGAACTACTGACTTTTTTGGTTAGCAGCCAAGCTCTTAAACACTGTAGTTACTGTCACCATAAATATCATGCCCGGCCAGGGAAAATATATAATCAAATGAACTAAAATTTTCTTTTTTTAGTTTAGTCATATTTCAGTTCTTGCTTCTCAAGATCATTCCTGGCTATTTTTGGTGGGGCTTGCTTGTCCGCTCATCAATTTCATGGTCAAGCATAATGGCTGAACTCATCTATTATGAGGATTTATTTATTTATTTTTTACTCTTTACAGAGTAAACTTTTAAAAATTTTTTTTATTGTGCTTTAAGTGAAAGTTTACAAATCAAGTCAGTCTCTCATACAAAAATTTACATACACCTTGCTATATACTCCTAATTGCTGTCCCCCTAATGAGAGAGCACACTCCTTCCCTCCACTTTCTCTTTTCGTGTCCACTCGGCCAGCTTCTAACCCCCTCTGCCCTCTCATCTCCCCTCCAGACAGGAGATGCCCATATAGTAGGCTCATGTGTCTACTTGATCCGAGAAGCTCATTCTTCACCAGTACAGAGTAAACATTTCTTGAACTCAGATTCCAAAGTCTTGACCTCAGATTACCAAAACCTCATGTGTACTCATTTTCTACTCAGTGAACATCTTCCCCAGACTGAATCTCCCTTTTACATTATATCCCAGAGTTCTGCCCTGACTTTGCTCACTGGTCACACAAGAGACTCACATTCTTACCTGGTTCTTCTCTCCTTTCCTGTCTTCCATCAGCCATGTCAATGACTCTTGCTTAACTATTTCCCCTTTACCCTGGTGGCCTAAATCAAGTGGTTCTAGCCTTTTCAGAATTGCCTATTTAGGTACCTTCTAAACCCTCACCTTGTCACTGGGCAACTAACCCAGGGATGAGGCCAGTGACAGAACCGTGAGGTCAAAAGGGAAGGTGATCAGAGGAAAAAGATAAGTGTAATTTATGACACAATTAGTTTAAGCAGAGGTAATATTTAGGTGGTTAGAGATAAGGGACTAGAACTTTAGTTTGGAAATCTATATATTTTAGTAATCCTGGAAGATAAAGTTCATTCCTCAGATGCTTAGTGAGCATATGTGGTTGCCAGGCACTATGCTGAGCACCAGGACTACATATGAGTGGTTTGGAATCTTTTATGCATTTACTCTCTGGAGGATTAGCAGGTGTGATGTATCTGTGTGCATCTGTCTATCTATTTAACACGGCATAATTGTTTAATTTACTATCTCAAATATGGAATGTGATCATCAAAAAAAAAAAAAAAAGGATGGGAGTTAGGAGACCATTCTACCACTTATTAGCCATATGACAAAGGCAACCAACCATTTAGAGCCTCAGTTTTCTCATCTGCAAGCTAAGCATATTGGGCTAGATAATTCTTCTCAACCAGGCTCCAATGGAATTAAGTTCTCTAAGGGTTACAGAAATGTTTGACTTTAAATGATTTTGTAAAAGTGCCATAAAGTAATATGCCCAGTTAAATGTGTTATGCACCAGTTAAATGTGTTATACACCAAAAGTTTGTCACATTAGGAGAGCCTCCTTGCTCTGGACCCAAATTTATAATTAAATATTACAATTTTGGACTAAAAGTTACAAATTTGACTGGCAGGTGTTGATAATAAAATGATGCTTTTGTCTGTTTTACTTATTGTATTTCATGCAATATATTGCTTGACCAATGAGTTTGGTTGTTAAACAAGTTTCCACCTTTAACCCAGATCTGCAACATCCACTTGAACTCTAAGAAGGTGCAACTTTCATGACTCACATGATAAAGGTAATTTTTACCTGAAGTCATCAGAATGGATGGTTCTTATTGAAATACAATTCACATACCATAAAATTCACTCACTTAATATGTACAATTCAGTGGCTTGTAGTATATTTACAGAATTGTACTCCCATCACCACAATTAATTTTTGAACATTTCATCTCACCAAAAACAAACCCTTCAACCCACAGTGACACCCCTCACTTCTCCTACCTCCCCCCTGCCGGTTCTAGGAAACCACTCATCTACTTTCTGTTTCTATAGATTTGCCTGTTCTGGATATTTCATATAAATGGAATCATACAAAATGTGGTCCTTTATGACTAGCTTCCTCCACTTAGCATAATGTTTTCAAGATTCATCCCATGTTGTAGCAAGAATCAGTATTTCATTTCTTTTTGTTATGAAACAATATTCCATGGTATGGGTATAAACCAAAAAACCAAACTCACTGCCTTTGAGTGACTGTAGGTCAGAGTAGAACTGCCCACTGAGGGTTTCCAAGGCTGTAAATCTTTACGAAGCAGACTGCCACATCTTTCTTCCACAGAGTAACTGGTGGGTTTAAACCACTGACCTTTTGGTTAGCAGCTGAGTGCTTTAACCACTGTACCACCAGGGCTCCTCATATGGATATAGCACATTTTATTTATCCGTTCAGTTGTTGATGGACATTTGAGTTGTTTCTACTTTTTGTATACTATGAATTGTACTGCTGTGAACATTTCTGTACAAGTTTTTGTGTAAACATGTTTTCATTTTCTTGGGTATATACCTAGGAGTGGAATTGCTGAGTCATATAATAACTCTATGTTTAGTCATTTGAGTTTTCTTAAGAGGCTGCACCATTTTACGTACCCAACAGCTGTGTATGAGATTTCCGATTTCTCCATATCCTTATCAACACTTCTTATCTACCTTTTTTGATTATAGCCATCCTAGTCAATGTGAAGTGATATTGCATACATTTTCCTAATGACAGAATGTGATAGAAGAGATGATTTTTGAAGGGAAAACATCAGAGGGACAAAGATGAAAACTTAAAGTCACAAAGGAACAAAAAGCGTATCAGGGATGGGAAGGTAAATGTCAGAGTTGGTTAGAGAATTGACTAATAGGTCATGATAGGCAGGGCCGTGTCCAGAGAGCTCATTTTCTGGATCATGGTACAGCATAAGCCTTAATGGTGGTAAAATTATAGTTGTTAATGGATAGGTAGGAAAGTGTATTTGTGGGTAGCTTATTCTCACACACCTGATATTCCCAGCATGATTCTTCTTCAATCATAGTGGTCTGTTCACTCTTACTACTCACTCCTTCCCCAGCCTTCCATGCCATGACCATTTTTCCCACTCTGTCACTGATTTTGTAGTTCCCTCACTTATGATGACTTCCTCAATTTTCTCTATCCATCCAGATCCCATCCTTGGAAACTGTTTAACATTGGCTCACCCGCTTGGCGTAAATTCTTCTGATTTCTTGGGCAATATTGACATATTCCTCTTTAACCCTTGTACAACACTTTGGAGGAAGCTCTGTTGGCTTAGTAGTTAAGCTATTGACTGCTAACTAAAAAGTCAGCAGTTAGAACCCATCAGCTGCTCTGTGGGAAAGATGTCACAATCTGCTTCCGTAAAGATTATAGCGTTGGAAACCCTGTGGGGCAGTTCTACTCTGTCCTATAGGATTGCTGTGAGTTGGAATCAACTCTATGGCAGTGTTTTTTTTTTTTTTTTTTTTTTCCTTTAACAGCACTTAGGAGGTTTGTACCACTCTACTTGGTACTTAATGATAAAATTTATCTTATATTGCTCTCATTATTTTATGTGTGGTTTCAAGTCTCCCAGTGTGTTTCTTAAGGTAAAATAATGGGTTTATATTACTTTATGTTACCTGTATAAAAAAGAATAGGTGCCTAGTACACATTTGTTGAGTTAAATCTTCTGTTTCTACCTCAGCTCTTCTTAGAATTTCAGAAATGCAGCTAAGCTCTCACTGTTCTTTGGGGGGCAGGGCAGCGGGGAGAATACCGTTCTTATGGATTCATTAAAACAAAATGAGGGCTGGAGTTCATAATTTTAGATAAAAATAAGTTTGTTTTATGGTTAGATTATATTATGAAATTATAATATTTCATGAAGGAATCTATAATTTATGAAGGATCTGGAAAATGCATATTATAAAAGGACTTGTTATGTGGGGAAAAATTATCTTTGAAACTTTTGTCTGGGTGTTGTTAAAGTCACATGGGTACTATTGACTTCAAGGTGGCATTTCCCCCTTAAGTTTTAAAATGCTAGAGTGGGCGGGTGGTGGTTACTTAACTTTTAGGATTCTATTGTTGAGCTGTCTTCAGGGTTAGTCTTTTGGAACCTTGTACGCTGCTTCTGTCCTTGAGCTCTCATTCTGAAATTAGAGATGGGCAAAGTCAAGCAAACAAGGCAAAGGTTAATACAGGGAGGCTAATAGTAAACAGATGGGAGTCATCAGCCTGAAGTGAGGTCCCGCTAGAGGCCTTCCCTTCAGAGACCCAAGACAACTTGCACTGGAAATTTGACCAGGAAAGGACTCCCTAAGCGACCTTGCCACAAAGTATATCCGCTGAAAGGGTGGCAGAGTTCAGAGAAAGGTGATGGAGAACAGAAGGGCAAAGAAAACAGAAGTACCAATGCATTACTTCAAAACTTCTAATTTCTAATACAGCAAATGTGAATGATTTCACAAACCTGTATAGATAGGTCTACAACTGGTAAGGTGTCCTGGAAAGACAAAGCCTCAGGTTGTAAAATTTGTATAGTTTGGTAAAAATATATCCACACTGGCCGAATCCCATTTTTAAATTCTTCTGAGGATTTAAAAATAAAAACAGTTGCTGTTGAGTCTGTCTGACTCATGGTGACCCCATATGTTTTATAACAGAACTGCGCTTCATAGAGTTTCCAGTGGCTGTGATTTGGGGGAAGCAGATCACCAAAACTTTCTTTCAAAGCACCTCTGGGTAGATTTGAACTACCAAATTTTTGGTTAGTAGCAGAGTACTTAACCATTGGGCCACCCAGGGACTCCTCCTGAAGGTTAGGGGACAGATTATGAATAATTGGAATGTAAAAAAATAAAAACTATTTAGACACTGTTAAGAAACAAAGTTTATTATAAAAGGCAAGCAAGGTATGTATTGTAGATTTTCCTGATTTCAGGCAAGCGTTGGGGCCACACATGATGGTAGCTCACTTTGTAGGGTTAACAGAACATCAGCTGCCCAGACTGCCTCTGGAAGTGGTAACTTAAAAATAATTGACTACAAAGTGGAACCAGAGTATGTGGGGTTGGTAAATGCGGAGACGACGGGACGTTTACTGAACGCCTATTATGCTCCAGAAATTGTGCTGGACATATACATTTATTTGTGCAGTCTTTGCAATGACCATGTGTCTTTTTTTGTTTTCTTTTAATTTCTATTTTAAATATGAAAAAAATAAAAACTGAAGCTCAAGGGAATTAAAGAACTTGCCTTATCTGTATATCAAGTAAATGGCGGAAACACAGTTAGCCCTGGTTCTTTTGATTCCATAGCACATTTTCCCCCTAAATTTTACCACCCTTAGAGTAGGATGCCAGTTGCTTTACACCTGATCAAATACCTTTTGTTTTTACTTACAGAAAATAAACAAAAACATCCTGAAATCAGAACTTACCTTTTCCAAATAAATTCAGTTCTTTATTTATAGTACCCTTATCTCCATAATTTACTATTTTTAGTAATCATCTGCTTATTTCATTGTTTTTATTTAGCAGTATGAATAGATGATGAAAATAAACCTGATGATTATATTCAGTTAATTATATTTTAAATGATATATCATTGCCTCGCCGAAAGAGGTTGTGTATCCCTTATCCTGCCTAATATTGCCTGTACATGGTTGCCTTCAATACATAATTCTATTACTTTATGAAATACCCATTCTGGTATCTTCTCAAACCAGTCCAATTTTAAATATAGTATCTATGACTGAATCTAAGGGAAATCAGAATTTGTCAGCCAACACAGAATTGGAAAATGTGTCTATTCAAAATTTTCTACAAATGATCTTTAGAAACGTATTTTAAATTTCATTCTAGTGAAACCAACTTAGAGTAAATCTTAATGGGCTAGAACAAAACAGATTTTGCATTGGTTTTTTCTTATAAAATATGCAAAGCCCTGTTTTTAAATAGATTTTTTCCTGTGATATGGCTCCTTTCCTCTGTTCAGCAATGAATTTGTCTAAACCGCTATTTTTTCAGATTTTCGTTAGACTGTAGTAGAATTAGCTTCTCAGGATTGCCAAGGTGAAGGGGAAGTATAAAGTCCAGATTCCAGATCATGTTGACTTCAAGCCAGTGTTTTGCCTATAGCTGTTCTCAAGAATTTTGTGTACATTTTACTATGTAACCTGTTTCCTGGCTCAGTTCTTCAGAATGTGATCATTTGTTAAGCAACATAACCAAGCACAGTTGTAACAAGCCAGAACACTGTTCGTTGGGTTTTTCCCCCTTGCTTCACAAGTCCACTAGGCAGACTAATATACACCAGACAATATCTATGCAAGGTGTCCCTCTATGTCGTTCTCTTTTGCTTGCTCCTTGTTAGTTAGAAAGATACATACTGTGCCAGCCACTAAGCTGGCTTCAACAGCTATTTATTTAGATTTTGTGAACTGGAGCTGAACTTGAACCCAATTAATAGCAACTGAACTTGAACAAACTGATATGAAATCATTACAGGCTCAGTTCCCTGGTCCATTATCCCTGAAGAGATCATCCGACAGCACTCCAGGTGCCTTTTCTATGCCAAACCTTGGTGCAATGCCCAATCAGAAAGCGTCAGGGGGATTAGAAGTTCGGTTGCATCGGAGTTAGCTCATTACCACATTTGTGACCGCTTTCACAGAGAGGAGAGGTGGCGATCCCACTGGGCGGGATTGCAGCAAAGGCTTTGTTTTCAACACCATCTGGCACATGGTTGGCACTCATTAACACAGCACAGTGTCGATTAAAATAATAATTGTACACAGCAGCAATGCTGCTTAGATAGGTCCCCACCTTTGGCCTCCTAGCAAAGAAAATGGAAGAAAGAGAAAGCTGAGGAGTTGCCCCTGGTAACTATGGCCACTGAGTTTGCATCATACTTGATTGCCCACACCTTCCCTAGATCAACTACTTCATTTTTTTGGACTTGAAATACCATGAGTCAGACCCTGTTTCTAGCCCCCAAAGACCCAGATAACAGAGCTCCAGCCATAGCTAGACTCCCTATTCTATATTGCATTTGGGAAATATTTGCTAAAGGGGATTGTATTCAGCAATATTTCTTCTGCAGCTTGAAATACAATTAAGGACAGTAGACTTCCCCCTTTTAAAGAACGCATTAGTGGGCTTAGCCATTCGGGTGTTTAATAAGGTTGAACTATCTTTTCTTAAAGGAACCCTGGTGGTGGAATGGTTAAGCCCATAGCTACTAACTGAAAGATTGGTGGTTTGAACCCACCAGCCTCTCTCTGTGTGGTAGAAAAGACCTGGCAATCTGCTCTCATAAAGATTACAGGCTGGAAAACCCTATGGACCAGTTCTACCCTGTCCTATAGGGTCACTATGAGTTGGAATTGACTCGATGGCACACAACAATAGCAACACTGTCCTTAAGAAAACAGGTGTGAATTTACATCAGTGTCTCCAAGACTTTGATCTGGAAGCATCTGCTTTGATTTTTGTGTGGGAGTTTCGCTTTGAAAGTCTGCTTTGTGTGTGGAGATAGGAGTGTCGGCTTTTGAAAGCAACTGTTTGGGTTTCATTCCCATTTCTGTTACATATTAGGTGTGTGGCCAAGAGCAAATCATTTTACAGTCTTCTATCAAAAACCCAAACCCAACTGCTGTGGAGTTGATTCTGACTCATAGCGACCCTATAGGACAGAATAGAACTGACACGTGGGGATTCCAAGGCTGTAAATCTTTACAGAAACAGACTGCCACCTCTTTCTCCCACAAAGTGGCTGGTGGGTTTGAACTGCTGACCTTTTTGTTAGCAGATGAGCGCTTTAACCACTGCTCTTCCAGGGCTCCCTTACATTCTCTTGATCTCCCTTTATTTAGCTATGAAATAGGGTAATAAGTATCCTCAAGCTTTAGCATCTCCAGGAAGATTGAAACCAGTTTCCTCAAGTTAACCCGCACTTGTTGAGACCCCATGTGTGTCAAAGTAGAACTGTGCTCCATGAAGTTTTCAATGGCTTTCAGAAAAGTATATCACCAGGCCATTCTTCTGAGGCTCTTCTGGGTGGACTCAAACCCTCAACCTTCAGGTTAGGAGTCGAGCACATTAGTCCTTTGTATCACCAGAGATTTCTATGAAGGTTCTAATCGTGCCCAGCACACAGTGAGCTCTTGAAAAGAGTTAGCTATGACTGTGTATGTGTCACCATCATTTTCTGCAAGGGCTCATTCTTCCTCAAAAATATGCCCCATGTTTATCCGCCCCCCCCCCCCCCCCACAACACCCCAAATGATAGGACACACTAGATGTCATGATGGAGGTGCTGGATAAGTAGGTATTTGCCCAGATGTGTTGATCATCTCTTTCCGGTAAGACATTATGATTTAATTCCTTGTTATGCTGGACCAAGGTCAGAATAAGCCATTTGATGTGGTAATTTTCTTATAGGTAAATAATATACTTATACCATGATAGTTAACTAAGCACACCAATTGTTTCCAGAGTAAATTATGCATATCTTATACTACAGAAATTGGTTGTGTATTTCAGGGCTATAGGTAGGTGTTATCGCCAATGATCATGTGGTTTTCTCTGGTTGTGGAACCTTGAGCAGCATAGCCTCAGACAACCTAATGATTTGTGTGTTGTGATTCTGAGTGTAGCCAGGGCTTTTTTATTCTGTTTGCCATTTGGTATGTAGAAAAGCCTTGAAGAAACTGGCTTTCTGGAGTAGTGTTTACAGATCATTCATTGTACCAAGAGAAGATGACAGACATTTTAGATGCAGGAGAAAGATTAAATGCATTGGGTTTAACTAGCAGTAGTAAAAAGGGCTGCATCTTTGTATTGTTGCTGTTTATCTTCTTTTCCTTCAGTGGAATATTGAGCTTCCCCAGGCGGTGATTCAGGTATTAATGGCGAGTTTCGGTCGGGCAGGAGTGTGTTCAGTCTGTGACACTTAGATAGCAAAGGCAAATGCTCACGGCTATTAGTCAGGAGTTTCTGTGTGCCAGTGATTGCATGCTTGTGGCTCATAAGCAGGGTGATTCACAGCAGCCTCTAGATGGGCTTGCCGTGGACTGGCTGTTATTGCCAAAACTGTCAGCATTTCTCTTACAGACCTGTCCATATGACACACTTCTGGCACCCTTTATACTAAATAGCTTGCTCCTAACATCATGGATAACTTTTATTATCTTGGAGAAGTTGTCCACCACAGTGAGTCCTTTGAAGAATAAATTGGAATAAATAAATATTTTGTTGCTTTTTTCTCTTAAGTGCTACTCTGGGACTGTCGATAGAATTTATGCCACAGTGTTCTCTTGGGCAGTCTGGTTTCCAGATTCCTTGTCTTGATTTGAATATGCACACACTTGAGAATCAGCAACAAGATGTTGTGTTATTAGTTTTTCTGTATCTGTGGAGCTGAACCACTGGTCTGAGTTCCTGGTTGAGCAGACATGTACAAAGACTCTAAGTTTCTGGGGTTAATACTAGCCTGGCACGGGGGTCCAAGGGCGATTCCTTTTCCATGTCCCACTGCACTCCAACCCCTCAACATAAGTACACTTTATACGTGACCTTGTGATGTGAATCAGCATCTTATATTGATTATTTTTCAGTTAATTCTGTATATCCTGGTTCAGACCCACCTGCATCCCTGCATGATTTCTCAACCTACCCCATCCCAACTTTCTGGATTCTTTCCTTAATTCAGTAAATGTTTGTAGAGTGCTTGCAGTGTGCTAGGGTCTGGGCATACAGAGGCAAAAAGATAATTGAGATCCCTGATCTCAAGGAGCTTACAGTCTGGCTAAGCCAGAAACTATACGTGTAAAAAAAAAGTATGAGAGTACTTCTGATAGTAACAATTGCAATGCAGAAAATAGAGTGAAGGGATAGAGAAACTATGAGAAGGCCACTCTGATAGGAGAGGGAAGGTTTTGAACAGAAGCAGCATATCTAGATGGCAAGGAATAGTCCTGCAAAGATTTGGCAGAAGAGCACTTTAGACGGAGGGCTCAGCTAGTGCAAGGGCACTAAGACATGCATTCTGGAAGAATTTGGGAAGATGGAGCGTGATAAAGAAGGCCAGGCTGACTGGACTGTAGGGAGCAAGGGACGGGGTGGGGAGGGGAGTCAGATGAGGTCAGAGAGAGACAAGGCCAGGTCATTTAAGGCTTTGTATGTCTTGGCAAGGAGTTGATTTTATTCAGAAACAAGGATTTGAAACAGGGAAGTGAAAAAATATGATTTACATTATGGCTCTGTTTCAGCCTACTTAATTTAACCATGATCCCTAGTGCCAGAATGCTGGTCCCCACCTCAGCTTCTGTCTGAGCTTGCAAATATTCACAAATACAAATGTGCTTGTCTCTCGTTATTTTGCTGTGCCTGATGTATGGACTCGTTTTGTTGTAGGTATCAGTGCTTTCCCTACTCTCTGCATCACGCACCAGTCCCCACAGTCCCCTCATGCTGTAACTCCAGCAGGCAGAGGTGGCCACCTGGCCTCTGCAGTGTCTTTATGCCTGGTACTTGCTGCTGCTTTTGCTCCTCTCCTCATCTTGTGCCCTAAGTCTCTTTCTCCTGCGAGTCGAGAGCTCTTCTGAGGCAGTCTCATTGTCCTATTCGTCTCAGTTTCCTTCAGCTTCTAGCTCAGTGCTTTGAACATAGGTAATGAATAGATGAATGAATGAGTGAGTGAGTGAATACCCACTAAAATGTCCAATTTTACTGTGAAGACCTCTCCAACAACTACAATTATAGTTCTGCCTCTTGCTTCTACAGCACTTTGCAGCGACTGCTTGGATATCTTTGGTGACATTGTCTTATACACTACAAGTCAGTCTCTTCAGAGCCCTTTAAGGTCAAGGACTATGTCACATTCATCTTTGTTTCTCCAGGATTTAGCAGAGTTTCTAGTACTTACTAAGATTCCAGTAAATGAGCAAAAGAAATGTTAAACAGGAGGTAATACTTCAAAACCAGAAGGGCTCAGAAAATGGATTTTCAGATAGAATCCTGGGCTAGGTATGTTTCCTTAAGGAGTCTGTAACCCCCCAGAGATTTTGTGAGTTCAGGGTTGGAAGCTTGGTACTGAGTATCCTCTAGAAAGGCAGCTTTGGAACTTTTTCTTCCCCCAAATCCTTTGACCATAACTCAAGGTAAAAAATGCATTTTGCCTTGCAACCCGGTATATCCATACATATATAGCTGAAAACAAAGTTCTATAAAAGATACCATTACTATGTTTAACACAGTCTGATATTTTCTATACCATTTCATTCCACTAAAAGAAATGCTGATCATGAACCCCTAAACTGATTTGAAGACTCATGAGTGGGTTTTAGCCTGAAGATTGAGAAAACTTGCTTTCAAGGACTGAGTGAGTCTCCTGAGGTAAACTTCAGAGAAAGCAGTATCTCCCTAACTAATGGGAGGCAGACGGGGGCACAAACTACCTGGCTTCTAGAATGCCCAGGTACACGCTGGCTCTTTGTTGAATACTTTCACAAAGCTAGTAGTGACCATGAGGCAACCAAATAAAACAAGCCATCACCAGTAGAGTTAGGATGTATACTGAGTGAAGCTTTGTAATTTAGAATTGAGTGGTTTTAATACTGAGATGTTGTCAGAGGTAGGTCCACCAGTCGTTCAGTCTGCCATATCCATATACAACATCATATTTTAGGTAAATGTGTTCCTTCTAAAGTGAAACCATGGGCCCACTGAGATACAGGGAATTCAACATCTCCTCTGTCAGTAAGTTTATATAAATATTGCTGTTGTTAAGCATACACAAATAGCAGGCCTATTTCAGTCTTTTTATCTCTTTAAAACTAATTTAAATCTGAGCATTAAAAGACTGTTTGATACCATATGTTTGTTTTAGATAGGAAATGGAATCTATTCTAAACATAAAGGCTTATGAAATCTCCATTCTAAACCTAAGGGCTTGTGAAATTATGTAGTACATAGGAGAAGAAATTGGGATAGATTGTTCCATAGCCATTTGTAATGGGACTTTGCTGCTCCCCCCATCCAGAGGTGGAGTCTCTTTCCCAACTACTTGAGTCTGGGCTGGCCTTGTGTCTTACTTTGATCAATGTAAGGCTGCAGAAATGATCATGTGTGACTTCCAAGGCTACACCTCAAGAGGGGAACTGAGACGCCCCAGCCAACAAGCAGCCTCCATTACAAACATGTGAATGATGCCATCTTGAACCTTCCAGCTCAGATAACCTTCCAGCTGAATGATGCCATGTTACTGAGCTGGAAGACTAGTAGAGGTCCCTCACAGTCAAACCACAGAATAATGAGAAATAATGAACTCTTGTTTTAAGCAGGGGCAGATTAACCAGTAAGCAAGGTATGCACAGGTTTACTTTTACCTACATACTAATCTGTAAGCACAATTTCACTTTTTTTTTTTTTTTACCACATCAAACTCTACAGATTAGTAAGTAAACTACAAGCCTGTCTGTACCTTGTTTATTGGGCAATCCATCCTGGATTTTGAGCCACCAAATTTCCAGGCTGCCTTATTATACAGCAGTAGATAACTGATAGAGAATCTAGGTGAAATGGAAAAGGGTACCCCTACTTTATTTGCTTAATCTCCCACCTTGGCCCAGAAAGGATTTCTCAGCATGATCTAAAACAGGAGATAATTGGAGAAGTGAAGAATTGCTACATTTTAATGTAACTAATATGTAATGATGCTAAGTTTTTAATACTTTGAATTTTCTTTTTGTAGATGCATTAAAATGAAGGTGAGAATTATTGAAAACCAGAGAGAGAAAAGAGTCTTTAAAATGGTGATTGCCAAGGTTACTCACCTTAATAAGGAAAGATGTGGCAGAATTGGTCCTGTTTATGAAGGACACTTGCTAATTTATTAGTATGATGGTAATTTCAGTGGACGTTTGTCTAATTTATTTAAAATATTTCTCGAATAAAGGTTCTTATAACTCTTAAGATTAAAGCACTTAAAAATCTTTCAGTGCCAAAATGTGTTACTCTTATGAGTTGCTAAGAATACAAAATTTGCTGGGTTGTTGTTGTTATTGTTAGGTGTCTGTCATGGATTGAATTGTGGTCCCCCAAAGTGTGTGTCAATTTGGCTAGGCTATGATTCCCAGTATTATGTGGTTGTCTACCGTTTTGTGATCTGATATGATTTTCCTATGTGTTGTAAATCCTACCTCTATGATGTTAGTAAGACAGGATCAGAGGCAGTTCGGTTAATGAGGCAGGACTTAGTCTACAAGACTAGGTTGTATTTTAAGTCAGTCTCCTTTGAGATATAAAAGAGAGAAGTGAGCAGAGAGACAGGGGGGCCTCATACCACCATGAAAGAAGCACCAGGAGCACAGCTCGTCCTTTGAACTTGGGGTCCCTGTGCTGAGAAGCTCCTACCCCAGGGAAAGATTGATGATAAGGACCTTCCCCCAGAACCTACAGAGAGAGAAAGCCTTTGCCTAGAGATGGCACCCTGATTTGGGTTTCTAGCTTTCTAGACTGTGAGAGAATAAATTTGTCTTTTTTAAAGCCATCCACTTGTGCTGTTTCTGTATAGCCCATAAAATATAGCAGCACTAGATAACTAAGACAGTGCTGTTGCATCGATTCTAACACGTAGTGACCACAGGTACCAAAGAATGAAAACACTGTCTGATCCTGCCCCATCCTCACAATCGTTGCTATGCTTGAACCTATCATTGCAGCCACTATGTCAATCCATCTCATTGAGGGTCGTCTTCTCTTTCATTGACGCTCCACTTTACCAAGCATGATGTCCTTCTCCAAAGACTGGTCCCTCCTGATAACATGTCCAAACTATGTGAGACAAAGTCTCACCATCCTTGCCTCTAAGGAGCATTCTGGGTGTACTTTTTCCAAGACAGATTCACATGTTCTTCTGGCAGTCCATGGTATACTCAATATTCTTTGCCAACAGCATAACTTAAAGGCTGTTGGCATAACTTAAAAATTCTTTTTTGTTCTTCTTTTTTTGTTGTCTAGTTTTAGCATGCATATGAGACAATTGAAAAAACCATGGCTTGGATGAGGTGCACCTTAATTGTCAAGGTGACATCTTTGAGTTTTAACACTGTAAAGAGGTCTTTTGCAGCAGATTTGCCCAGTGCAGTACATCGTTTGATTTTTTGACTGCTGCTTCTATCTATGGGCATTGATTGTGGATCCAAGTAAAATGAAATCCTTAACAACATGGTCAACCTTTTCTCCATTTATTATGATGTTGCTTATTGGTCCAGTTGTGAGAATTTTTGTTTTCTTTATGTTGAGGTGTAATCCATACTGAAGGCTGTAGTCTTTGATCTTCATCAGTATTTCAAGTCCCCTTTACTTTCAGCGAGCACAGTTGTGTCATCTGCATACTGCAGGTTGTTAATGAGTCATCCTCCAATCCTGATGCCACATTGTCTTCCATATAGCCCAGTTTCTCCAATTATTTTCTCCCCATACAGGTTGAATAAGTATAGTGAAAGGGTACAACTCTGATGCACACTTTTCCTGATTTTAAACCACGCAGTATCCCCTTGTCTTGTTCCAACAACTGCCTCTTGATCTATGTACTAGTTCCTCATGAACACAATTAAGTGTTCTAGACTTCCCATTCTTTGCAGTGTTATCCATAATTATGATCCACACAGTTGAATACCTTTGCATAGTCAATAAAACACAGGTAAACATCTTTCTGGTATTCTCTGCTTTCAACCAAGATCCATCTGACATTATCAATGCTATTCCTCGTTCCATGTCCTCTTCTGAATCCTGCTTGAATTTCTGGCAGTTCCCTGCTGATGTATTGCGGCAACCACCTTTGAATTATCTTGTGGTAAATTTTACTTGTATGTGATATTAATGATATTGTTCAATAATTTATGCATTCTGTTGGAAAACTTTTTTTTCCCCGGTAGGAAGTCTTTTTATTGTAGCACGTAATCTAGTCTGAAATTGTTCTTTTTTCTTCTCTGAAGATCATTAAAACGTACTTTTTAAAATGACTGGGGGCTATGGACAAGGAATGTTAGAAGCTTTTTTGTGAAAAATATTAGATGGAATTCAAGAACAAAACCAAAGACTGTCACAAACTAGAAAAATATCTGTCACATATCCCACTTAGCTGTTCACACTGAAGGAATGAATTAAATGATTTGGCAGTGTCACCGACATACCTGAGCATTCTTCTTATTTCATTTTGAGGCACCTCTTCTATGAAAGCAGTTGTCTATGTGTGTGTGTTTTCTAATCTAGATGTATAACATAGAATGAGATGACCTAGACAAGCATAGTACAGAGACAGTTCTGATAGTTCTGAGCTTTCATGTTCAACTTATATGGACAATTCCACCTTTTAGCTGTCATCCTTTTTTTTTTTTTTTTCTTAAGACAGCACTGTGTATTGATTTGTTTGCCCTGAGAAGGCCTGAAAGATGAGATTATGATCCTCCATCTCAAAGTAAACCATTTGGCAAGTTCAAATGCAGAAACCATTTTGCAAGTTCAAATGCAGATTCAGATACTGGCCTCTTATCAGTGCCTTCACTTAATGCATTTCACAGGTGGTAGGTCTTTGTTGTTAAATGTTGTTATTGCATTCCCTCTGATCTTGGTAAATTGTACATTAACTTACTGTTCTGTAACTTTCTATCAATATTTTTTTATTCCATGCTGCTAAGTTATAATAAATGCTAACCTAGGGTAATTCAGTACGTGAAGTTTAATGGGCTTGTGACATAAGTTAGAGAAAACACATATCACCTTCGAGTTAATGAACATCTCATGTTCTGGTATAAAGGTTGTTCCTATGACTCTTAAAAATCCATTATGGAAAATAGTTTATATTCAAACCAAATTCTGTCTTCCCTATTGCAGTGCAATGAATTACTTAATATGGCCCTTCTAGCCGTAGTCTTTGTAACTCACAGGCAATGATTGAAAGGAACTATGCAACTAAGGTATACGGAACCTGTGATGGTTGAGGTTGTGTATCAACTTGGCTAGGACATGATTCCCAGTATTGTATGATTGTCCTCCATTTTATGATCTGATGTAATTATCCTAATTATCCTTCATTTTATGTGTTGTAAATGCTAACCTCTACGTGTTAATAAAGCAGGATTGGTGTGGGATATGTCTTGAGTCACAGTCTTGCAGGAGGGTATGACTCAAGTCCACCTTTACTGAAGTTACACCCTTCACTGGAGCGTGGCCTACACCCAAGGTATATCCAATGTGAGTGCCCTGGCGGGGCTTGCTGTCTCTTTCTCTGCATCTGGATTCTGCATCTGGTTCATGATCATTTGACCTTTGGTTCTTGGGACATGAGCCAGAGTCCTGCCATCTGACCTACTGATTCTGGGATCCGCCAGCTTCCACAGTCCCATGGGCCAGTGTCCTATCATTTGACCTGATTTGCCAGCTTCTGCTGCCTTGTGAGCCAGCAGCCTGTGGTCTGACCTGCTCGTTTGTGTTCATCAGCTCCAGCAGTTACATGGGTTGGGAGAAGCCTATGTCTGACCCACGGATTTGAGATTTATCAGCCTCCACAACTGCATGAGCCATTTCCTTTATATGGTTCGTGAGTTCTGTGAGACATTGCAGTGAATTATAGAACTGAAACAGGAGGGAGACTACTGAGAGGAGGAGGAATAGTGGATGTTAAAGTTGATGGAGTGGTACAGCAATTTGTAAAAGTTGGACATTTGGGACATCTTTAATCTCTGCCTCATAGGAACCAGCTTTGTGCTGATCCCTAAAAAAAATTATTCATTTACTCATATTTGGCAGCCCTGGGCCCTCTATGTTCAAATGTCTTTCCCTTGAAAGTTAGGACTCAATGCTGTTAATAAGAGGAGCTTGCCTCTTTCCCTGAAAATCATAGAAACATGATCTAGTTTCATACCCGTGGTCTTTGGATTTCGATGCACATTGAATTTGATGCCAGGAGTTACTCTGAAAAGTCAATAATGATCCTTGGATCATTGCCTTGCTATGCTATTGGGTGAATTAGTTTGCTGGTATAATGTGCTCCAGCTTGTGTAATGAACCTATTTAGTAGCAAGACAGCAGCCATATGAAACACCTGGGTGGTCTTCCAGGATACTTTCAAGTGGATTTGATTTCACTTCTCTAATGTGAGGTCACAAAGGCTTGGACAGCTGGGGCCAGTTCCACATCACGGACAGACCCCTTCCTACCGGATGCATAAAGTAAAAGGTGCCTGAGGTCAAAGCTGGTTTCTGGGCTCCAGGAGCAGCTATGGGTCAACAAATGAGATCTCAAGCCACAATTACAAAAGTTGAAATAGTCTCCACACAGGAGAGAGTCAGCTTTTCCTCAGGCTCTTTTTTTTAGACAGGTTTCCTGCCAGAGAAGCACAGTTTCTGAATTTTGTATATTGAGCTTCAGTTGATTGACCCTTGTTTAGAATTTTAAGTGCTGCTCAGTAGAAACTATGCCATTAATATCAGAAAAACAAAGGGTATGAGAGACATTAGGTACCTTCTCTACTGCAGAGAAGATAGCACTGGGAGCATATAGGCATTGGCATAAACTGTGTTTTGAGTGTTCCTAAGAGATAACAGTGGCTTCATAACACACCACTTCTCCCAGTCCTGCCAGCAACTTTGAATGATCCAGTAAAATGTAATGATCAAATGCAGCAGATAAATCTTATAGATTTGTGCCCAGGATGCCTTAAATTGACTTGTGGATGTTTCTCATCTATGAAGATGGACTTGGTGATTTGAATTTAGTACTTTGATGTTGCCAGTAATTGTTTGCAACTGCAGCTCAATGGCCTGAAGGCCTTGCTGGTTTCTCCCTTTCTCATCTTGTAAAGAGCCAGCGAGGTGTTCTTTCACAGGCTGTTGCTCTCAGCACACTGGGAGCTCTGGCCTACAATTTAGGAGAAAAGAATGGTTCCTTAAGCCCTTGGTACTGACCAAAATCTCTGCCTAATGGATGACCCAAAATGTGCTCCATACTGAAGCAAACAATCCCCTCTAGGCCAAATCCCTTAACTAGACACATATTAAGATTCACTCTATGGTTTTTAGGAAATGTAGTGGCTCAGTGGTTAAAGTGCTCATCTGCTAACCACAAGATTAATGGTTCAAACCCGCCAGCTGCTCCACAGGAGAAAGATATGGCAGTCTGCTTCTGTAAAGATTTACAGCCTTGGAAACTCTATAGGGCAGTTCTGTTCTGTCCCAAAGGGTCACTAGGAGTTGGAATCAACCCGATGGCAGTGGGTTTGGTTTTTGGTTTATGTTTTTTACAATGAAATTCATAAAGAAACCATGAGGGAAAAAATCCTTCTTAAATGAACAATTACAAATGCCTTTTCCAAAAGGCATTTTAAGTAGTAGCTCAGTACTTGAAAAAATGCTGTATATTGTCACCCTTTGGAAACCTCACTGCTATTTAAATTAGATTAAATTAAAGATCTCTCATTTTAATGCCTCCAAGGATTGCTCTTCTAACCAGATTCCTCAGTCTTCTTAATCACTTTCTTCCCCAGTTACTTGGTTCATGCCTGTCTTCTGACTGAGAGCATATTATCAGTATCCATGAATGAGTGTTCATTTCTAGCCTGTAAAATCATGTACCCATCTACCTACTACGAGTATCTTAGTCATCATTGTATACCAATTCATCAATTCATATATCTTCTGCTTTTCAAAATTCTGTTAAAATTCAACTCTTCCAAAGAATTTTTTTAGGTTAACAGAGCTGTTACCCTTCTAGTTATTCTATGGGTTGCCATAAATCTTATGAATACAGATTAACCTCATAAATATCTAAGGTCTAAAAGCACAGGTGGTGCAGTGATTAAAAGCTACGGCTGCTAACCAAAAGTCGGCAGTTTGAATCTACCAGACGTTCCCTGGAAACCCTATGGGGCGGTTCTACTCTGTCCTTTAGCGTCACTATGAGATGGAATTGGCTCAGTGGCAATGGGTTTATGGGTTTTTAAGACTATAAAGCATAGAAAACTGAAAGATCAACTGAAGGGGTAATAGATTTCTTCACAACTGTTGTAATTGACAAGATTGTAGTCAATATTTCAGAACCTCTACTGGAATTGCTTAGCACTGGTGTTGATATTACCCTTTTGCTCATTTATTATTAAGTTGCAAGGGTGATAACGTATGCTGCATTAGTGTGACTAGTGTTTGTTTTAAAACAAGTGTTGATGCTGAAAAAATAAGTGTTGGGTAAAAAAAATCTGACAGTATCAATTTATTTATATTTTGGGAGCATAAACCCCTTTTGTGAAGCAAAAATTTCCAAAGACTTCTGAATTGAGTCATTAAAAACCCTATGGACTACAGTTCTACTTTGACATACGTGGATTGCCGTGAGTCAGAGTCAGTTTGATGGCTATATATGTATAAGTCATTTGCCCGCAGAGAACATGTAATATAATGCTACTACTCTTCACGTCACTCTCTCTCTGACGTTCCTGTTTAGCAGTTTATTTTGTCACTATCTTAAATGACCTTTTTTATTATCTTTCTTTCCCTGTTGTTGGTTATGTGCCATTTAGTTGATTCTGACTCATAGGGACCCCATATGACAAAGCAGAAATTTGTCATAGGGTTTCCTAGCTATAGCCCTGGTGGCACAATGGTTGAGTGCTTGACTGCTAACCAAAAGGTGTTTTGAACCCATTAGCAGTTCCATGAGAGAAAAGACCTGCTGATCTGCTCCCATAAAGATTATAACTTAGCAAGTCCTATGGGCAGTTCTACTGTCCCACAGAGTCTCTATGAGTTGGAATCGACTCCACAACATACAATAACAACAATTTTTATGGTAGTCCAGCACTTAACCTTTATGCTACCAGAGCTCCTTGGCATTCCACAAACTATACAAGAGCAGGACATTTGTGAGTTGTGCACTGATGTATACAGAGTGCTTGGAAGACTGCCTCATGTATTTTAGGTGGGCTGTAAATATTTGTTAAATGAGTGGATTAAGGCGAGAAGGAAAAATACAATTTTTATAAGATAAAGCAGGATATGATATATCCCAAAAAGCAGATCCACATTTTGTGGGGCCTTGAATATATGCAGTTGTGGGAGAGAGCTATTTAAGAAAAGGAACAGAAAGTTTAAATACAAATGAAGTACAAAAATGAATTTTCATTTAGAATGAAAAAAGATCGTAACAATTTACAAATTTAATAAAACTGATAAAGTCATAAATAAATAATTATATGAATTAACTACCTGTTACTATCTCTATTATACTTTATGCTAATTTTTGGATTCATACTTTTTAATCATCTCTTCGTATGTATTAATCATTTTCTATTGATAAGAAGATAATCTTTTCTTTAGTACGGTTAATCAAAATGCTTTTAATTGTTTAAATAATGATAATTGGGATATATAGGCATGTGGCTTCACAGATAGACATACTTGCAACTTTTGAAGCTGCCATCATTTTGTGTTTTATTAGTACAGGAATTTTAATTCTATTTTGCATAATTCCCATCAAAAATGAAAAAAAGTGTAGTACATTTATCATGACATACATACGGTATTATCAAGTATATTCTAGATAGGAAAGAACTTCCCATTTGTCAAATTGTCAATGAAAATTGAATTATCTGCTTATAATTTTATTCATCTGGTGACTGAAAGAATTTTTTTCTGTAGACTAGCTTCTGGCTAGGTCCATTTCAAATCTTGTTTATTTTCCAGTACCTACATACTTCTATTGTTGGGTGCAGAAAGGACACAGTCATGCTATGATGTCATCTACAGCACTGCACCTTTGTGTCACAGAGCTGGGTGAACCAATACAGTGGTTGATTGAATATTCCTAGAAGCTATTCATCAACAGATGACTGGCAATAACAACTACACTTAGAAGTGTCTGTGAACCACATAAATGTATTAGACTACATTAAAACCAAATGTATCTCCAACTCAATTTTCCCTTGGCTGGATCCCAGAAATGCCCTTGGCCACTCTAGCGTCACCTGCTAGGAGGGAGAATGTGATGGTGGGGACATTGGAGTTGAAAGGGATAACAGAGTTAACTATGGCAATTAAAACATTTTACTTTTGCAAATTTAACAAAATTATATAAATATGTGATCATATTGTTAAAGCTCCTCTTGAGGTCTTGTAAGGGGCTCATGCAAATAAGGGAACCTAATCCTTATGCTTCATTAGTGCCGCTGCAAAATCTGCATCTGATTACAGAGTATTCCAAAGAAGGAGAGATAGTTTGTAACTGTGGGGATGGCCAGGATTAAAATTAATTGAGATATTACAAAATGATATTTTAGAAGATTGAGCCAGAATACATACTAAAAGTTGTAGAGATCAGTTTTACCCAATGGCAGGTGGTGTCTAACTAATATTTGGTGTCTAACTAATGACAAAGAATCCAGTACAAGATGTAAGCAGAGAGGTAGGTCGAGGAAAACCACTAAAGTCTTTGAATGTCAGAACAAGAAATTGGAAGTTGGTATGCAGATGTCAAATTCCTTCCTTTTTTTTTTTTTTTTTTAAAGTTTTAGGAGTCTTTATTTGGATTTGTTGATTCAAGTATCTCTATTTGTATATGTTAATATTTTGCTCCTTTTTAAAGCATATGATTTTTAAAGACCAGGTCAATTGCTTGTGCTGAACCTTTTCTGAAGCTTGACATTTTTCTTAATATAACACTTGGACCCTAGTCCATGTCTAAGACATGACACCAACTGAACTTAAATAGCATGAGTAAATTGATATTGTAAAGTACTTTAAACGATGTTAAAACGTGTAGAGTTGTATATATCAAACAGATAAAATGTGAAAACTTCAATCAAAGAAGGGGCATGTGCCTTTAGTAATACAGCAACAATGTCCTCCAAGTAAAGGCAAAACCATCTTCAGAGAAAATCGTAATTCCCATTGAAGGTCAGTTAGAAACTCCCTTACTTGTTTTTATAGCAGTGACACTCCAATTTAAGTAGCTTTTTGAACACTAGAAGCTGTTTTATCAGGTAACTGTTCATTCATGTCTATTGTGTCATTAGTGACTATTCTGTGAATTACCAGCTTTATGGAGGTGTTTGCCCCCATATGTTGAACAGGATGGTGTCTACAATCCAAAATTAAAGAAAAATAATACTAAGTGAACTTCTTTCCTCATTTTATAGCAATACTGGGAGTCTTTTTTCTAATGCAGTGAAATTTAAGACTAAAATATTTGGACGACTAAAATTCTGTTAAAATTTGACTTGGTTTCTCTTGTGTGGTTTTTCCATTATAGTGTTTGAAAGCATACCACAGCTGCTCCATTCATCACAAGCCAGGCACCAAACTGGGTCAGGCACTCCTGCAGTGAAAGTGATCTCTTACCTGTGCTTTGCCATAAATCGTGGCGCTATTGATATCATTACCAATTTTTTTTTATGGGTCTCCAGATTTTAGTGCTATGGAGTTTGCTAGGGATCAGTTGAAAAGCCCTATTTGATGCCTGTAACATCCACACAAAAAGAAAATCTACTAATCTCCAGAAGCAAAGGCTGTTCTTTCACTCGTTTTTTTGTTTGTTTTTTAAATAATATTTTATTGCGTTTTTGGTGAAAGCTTACACAGCAAATCAGGTTTCCAATTTGACAATTCCTACACGAAGTGTTCAGTGACATTAGTTACATTTTTCACAATATGTCAACATTCTCTTTAATTCTTTTCTGGTTGTTCCATTTCCAGTACTCTAGTTTCCTTGCCCCTTTAACTTCTTATCTTTGTTTTAGAGTAATTGTTGACCTTTTGGTCTCATATAGTTTGTTTTTTAATGGAGCATCATACTGATGAATAATATTCTTTATTTTGTGTGCCACTCTGTTATTTTACTTAAAGGTGACCTCTGGATAGTTTTGCTTCAAGGTTTGAAGAGAATCTCAGGTTGATAGTCTCAGGGGGTCCTCTAGTCTCAATTGGTCCAGTAAGTCTGCACTTTTTAAGAATTTGAGTTCTGTTCTGTATTTTTCTCCCATTCTCTCTGTGGCCCTCATCAGAAGAGTCAGTATTGGTAGCCACCTTTAGAAGGCAGATTTTCTGAGCCCTAGTCTTTTTGCAGTGTACCTTTGGAGAGCATATCCATATTTTAATGTCAAATTTATTTATTCTACAAATGTTGAAGTACAAGATAATTGAAAGACATTGTTGTAGGTGCCGAAGTCTATTAAGGAAATGTACTATATGACACAAAAATGCAGCCTACTACTAATATTGATTACCTGGAAGAATGTATATTTTTTTCTTATTTCTTTATCTCTTTTTAAATGTATAAAAAAAATCACCATTTGCAATTCGTTTTTGTCATCAACGTGAAAGATTTACCAATCTAGAGGTATTTCAATAGCATTTTTTTCCTGTTCATATTTAACTCGGTATCCTAAGAGTTGGAAACATTAGAAGGAAAGTGTGCTTTATTTTTTTTTAACTGTCTTTTTATGTGATTTGATAATTCAATAATGCAGAAGTAATCCTTTAGAGCAGAGGAAAATTGAGACACTAAAAGGACCAGCCCTTATCCTTCTTTATACTATCTTATAATGTTATATAATTCATATTATAATGTTAACTCCAATTCCTTTCTCCACCCCCACCTCCACCCCCACCCACCTTTTCCTCTGCGCTACCCTCTTTGTTTGATTTTGTTAGGCACTTGCCATTCTAGATAACCTCTCTGTCTCTGAATATTCTCTGAGAAGTTAAAATCCTGGCTTTCCCATTCTTTCACCTGCAATGCCCTTAATAGACCTGTACTAAATCTTCATCTCTTTTCCTTTTTTCCACCTCATGTTTGTCTCTACTGCCTCGTTGTTGACGTCTATAAAAAAATAAATAAATAAATCATAAAAACGTTGTTGAAGTCAATATGATTTCCAAAACCAACTTCATACTTTATCAATGCCCAATTGAAAATCCACCATTTGATTTTTCACACACATCAAGACATCTTAGATTAAAAGCAAATCGTCGAATCCTCGTAAGGCTGAAGCCAAGATTCTTGTTTTCTCCGAACTAAATCATAAAAAAATCATAGCAGTCCCCAAAACTTTCCCATGGCTGTTCCCCAAGCAAGAAATATGAGAGAGGTTTCAGGTTTCTGTTTTTTGCTCCTTCTCGTTTGCTTCAGTTGCCAAGTCCTCCTTATCCTCCTCTAGCTTCTCTCTCCGTTTCTGCCTGTGACTGCTGGTACTGCATTCACTTCCTTCTCGCTGCCCTGCCAGCCTCTCCTGGTTTGTGCAGAATGCCTTGTCAGCACTCTGACCATGATCACTAGAGCTCTCCAAGTGTCAATCGTATCGCCTTAGGTTGAAATAGCAGCAATATTGGTGACAAGCTGCCCTTCCAGTCTTGCTCAGGAGAATCATTAACGATCTTTAAAGAAAAACCCTGCTGATACTCACCATATAATTTAGAACATGTGCCTGTGAGACTTTGGATATAGGACTCATGTTTAAAACCATTGTTTTCTCTGTCCACTGTATCATCATACAACTCTTCTGGACCTTGGTTTTAATCTTCATAACTACTACTCTTTGTGAAGAATCCTTCAAAACCCACAAAATAGAATTTTTATGTATAACACATCATCTGTCATTGAAGCTGACTCCATTCCAAACACATCTTCCAACTGCAAAGAAAAGCCACCCATTCATGTGTGTATGTGTGTGTGTAAGTGATTTATAACAGAGACAGAAACTTATATAGATAACACCTTATGTTTGTATTGGTCGTTATATCTTGCATTATTCATTGGTGTAACAATTTGAGCCTTTTAACTAGTTGCCTCTTTAAAAATCTTTTCCCCCCAACTGGATTAGGTGGCCCATCTCTGGGCTCCTGTAGTTTCTTTTACAAGGATCATGGAACAAGTTATAGCAACCCTTTCAACATCAGTTTCACCATCCTTAAAATGGTGATGGCTTGAGAATCGGCAGATGTGTTGTTATTCATGGACCCCACCTTCTCTTCCAATGATGATGTGGCCTGACCAATGCTAGTTGGATCGAGCCCTGGAAGAACCCGATGAATCTAGCAGCCTTAGAGAGAAGCACAAGGAGTGTCCTTGAAAGCTTTTCCTGAGTGTAGCCTAAGCCCGGATTATACGTGGGCAAGTGGTGCAGCATGAATTGAGCATTCCTGATGCAGCAAGACACTATCTTGTGAGGACAAAGTTACCAGCAGTTACATGCTCCCTCAGGGTCTCTTCTCCTACTCCAAGTAGCTGTCTCTTTGACTCCCATTAAGTTTCTGTGTGCCTGGCTGAATAAAATAGGGGTTTGATCCAGTCTACAGTGTGTGTGTATGGGTTCTCCAATAATTCATGCATAGTCTGCCAGGAACACGGCACTGCTACCTACGGTGATGTGTAATGAAATGAAATGTACTGAGATGTCGCTTGCTCCACATCTTCTCCTCTAAGAGGTAAGACAAACGTAAGCACCTTGATTATGCTTCTTAAAATACATTTCAGCCCTGTATAGTTCCTGGTGCATAAGAGGACCTCCAATATCTGTGTGGAAAAACATACTGTAGTTGTATAGCCCTCTATGTTTTAAAGCGCTTAACATTTATTATTTTATTTGAGCGTTACAGCCAGTGGCTTTTAAACTATGATTCCAAGGAATACTGGTTTTTCTTGAGCTGAAATAGGGCTTTACTTCCAAAATCTGTTAATAAGCATGTTTTCTGAATGTTAGTGTATTGCCTTTTTTTTTTAAAAAAAAAAAACTTCCCTTCTCACTTCACCTTTTTCCCCCACCTCTTAAAAGCTTTGATTTCTATGGTAAGGCTATGCCTGCTTTAGAATAAAATTGTGCTTCACTATTTTAATTTACCTGTTATTCCATAGGAGCCCTGGTGGCACAGTGGTTAAGAGCTCAGTTACTAACCAAAAGGTCGGCAGTTCAAATCCACCAGTCACTCCTTGGAAACCCTGTGGGGCAGTTCTGCTCTGTCCTTTAGGGTCACTATGAGTCAAAATGGACTCTATGGCAATGATTTTGGTTTTTCTGGTTGATTCATAAAAATTAAGTTGACTTCAGGAATTCATGTTTTAGAGCAGATAACACTGCTCACAACAAATGAATCATGTAAGCAGAGCAAGTTCTTTTACCTCCTTTTATTGTGGTGGGGGGCATTTCCTGCTTGAAAGTTATGTACTGAACAAGGCAATACCCCTAAAAACCAAACCAAACTCACTGCAGTAGAGTCAATTCCCATTCACAGCAGCCCTATAGGACAGAGTAGAACTGCCTGATAGGATTTTCAGGGCTGTAAACTTTATGGAAGCAGACTGCCACATCTTTCTCCTGAAGAGCAGCTGCTGAGTTTGAACTGCCAACCTTTCGGTTAGCAGCTGAGTGCTTTAACCACTGTACCACCAGGGTTCCTATCCCTAGGCAATATTCCTAGTGTACCTTATTTTATCTCACATCCCCATTAATTCTGTGATCTGATGTTACCACTAGTTTTAAACGATGAGACTGTCAAACCACCAGGAAAGATGAAGCTTGGCCTATTTGACTTTGAAGTCCATGGTTCTCTCTACTGCACATGATAGCTGTTAGTGTTATTGTTTGATCGTTACTGCGGAAGTTATGTTTTATTTACTTTTTTCCCCTCACAAGAAGTTCCATGATTGAAAGGCGTTGTCTCCCTCTCATTTCAGTAAGCTTTGCCTGCCAGGTTCGAGTTCTACTCTCTGTTATATGCCAACATTTGCTGAAGTTATCTTCAGTGCATCTAATTACTTACCTTCTGTTGTACACTAGGACATGTATTTCTTTGTCATTAAGTTACAACTCAATATCTTCTTGAAATCCATCTTCAAATGGGGTCAGCAATTAAAAAAAAATTTGTAGGAGGAGTTGTTTAAAACTCTCAGAGATAACAGTTCATATTTAAAGACGCCCATTATTAATTCCAATATGAAATGATTTGCACTTGTTATTAACACACTGAGACAGCCAAAGTAAAATTAGAAGGTAACTCACCAGGAGATATTCAAGTACAGAAAAGTAGAGAACAGGAGAACTTACTCCTAATGAGCTAAGCCAGTGCCAATTCTGACTCATAGCAACCCTATAGGACAGAGTAGAACTACCCCATAGAGTTTTGAGGGTAGGTTTAAAAAAAGATTTAACAATCTTAATTCTTGTAATGTTCCAAATAGTTGGTACATTTGTACAAAACTGAGCTGCCATCTTCTTGGAGGCACACTATAGAACTATGGCATATTGATTGAATAAACAATCTAAATATATGTTGTTAGAAAGCTGTCTTAAATAATTTAACATTTTGTTATTGAAACAGTAGATATTGACAATAAATGAGGAGTCATAGAAATGGAGTTGTGTCCTTAAAGTTGAAGGAAACTGTCTGCTGTTGCTGCTTTAAGAAAAATGTATTCATTCCTAACAAAAAATAAAGAAGCTTTAAAATGAACAGAGTTGATATATATATACATATATATATATATATGCACATATATGTGAACCAAGAGTGTTACCAAGAAGTGTCTTGGGTCCGAACTGCCGACCTTTTGGTTAGCAACTCTATGGGGCAGTTCTACTCTGTCCTATAGGGTGGCTATGAGTTGGAATTCACTCGATGGCAGTGGGTTTTGTTTTTTTTTTTTTTGTATGAACCAGCTGAAAGAACAATGTAGCTAAAATTGTTAATCATTAAAATTTCCATATTTTTGCTTCTAAATCAACTTATTTTGGGAGGAGGAGAAAATAGCCTTAATATCCCTTGGTGTTCCATGCTGGTTTTACTTGTTTTCAGTTTGTGTTCCTGTTTGTTTTGCCCAATTTGAGATCATTGATTCGCAGTGTACAGACCTGTGTTAAATGCTTGGAAATGAACCAGAAATTTATGGAGTTTTCCCTATTCCTTTCCTTTTTTTTTTTTTTAAAGATAATGAGTGACTTTATTGATGTTGGATTTAGGCTGACGAGTACACTAATGTCGGAAACCCTTTTGGCGAAATGGTTAAGAGTTACAGCTGCTAACCAAAAGGTTGACAGTTTGAATCCACCAGGCGCTCCTTGGAAACAATACGGAGGGAAAGCTCTACTCTGTCCTATGGGGTTGTTATTAGTCGGAATTGACTGGACAGCCACAGGTTTTTTAATTTTTTTTTTTAAGTACTTTTTTTTTTTTAATGTTAATTCAGGGGCTTTGCTTGAAAGCAATTTATTCTTTAGATCACCTGAGGGAGAGAAAAAATACTGGTGTAGGACTGGGATCCTATTGTCTTCGGATTTTCTTATGCTTTCTCTGGCTTCTACACTTTTTTTGTTGTTAATTTTTTATTCGGAGAACCATACAACTATTGGTTATGTCAGATACTTTTAAGAGATGTTTTAGATGAGGATGGAGAGGATGGGGAACAATGTGGTGAAGTGTCTATTAATAAAAAAAGAAATAAAAGAATGTGAACGTGGACTTCATCGTACCTTTTGGCTTAGTGTCTGCTTCCAAAGTAGCATGGTAATTTCTTATTATGAAAGAAGTTATTTTTTAGAAGAGCAGCTTCAATCTGAACAAGTTTCACTGCTAATGGAAACTATTAGCAATTCTATGTTTTGTATACAGAATAGGATTTTAGGAGGGCTTTTAAGAGTGAAATTTGTGAATAACTTATTAATTTACTTTCCGTAAGTTTACTGTATAAAACGAGGCATGAAATGTGTTCTTTAAACTACAGTAGCTTGATAGGGTTGGGTTATTTTTAGAATATTGATAAATGGGAAATAATATTAAGTGTTCTCCACTTTTTTCCCAAAAGTACACAAAGTAAAAACTTAATTTTTGTACGAGAATGATTTTTAAACTGCAAATAATTTTTTTTGAGATTTTTTTTTTTCTCTGTAGTGGCTATTTTTATATGAAACAAACTATTTTAGGCCTAATTGCAGTCAGAGTAGTTAGGCTGCTAGCTCTGCTAAGGTTGAATTTCATTTAAACTTTCTAATAGTATGATCCTTTTTCAGAATTTAATAACTGACTGAAATATTTAATAGTGGGAGCTTTCATTAAATTAAAAAGAAATCAGGATATATTTTTAGAAGAACTAACTTAATTTTTCTTATCAGTTTTATCAACTTTAGAAAAAAAAAGGAAGAGAACGAAGCGAATCTCTTTGTGTACTTCAGTAGACATTAATGCTATAACCCCAGCAAATAATTTATTTCAGTATATATCATGATTCAGAAGACTTGGGAAGCACCAAAAGGCAGCAGTAACTGTACTTCTAGCTGTACTGAACAGCAAATTGCTCTATGTGAACCTCTTGTCTGCTGGATAAGCATTCTTTTTAATATGCACATGTATTTTTTAGATCAGTTTTATATTGTACACTGTCAGCCTTTGTTTTGCCCAAGAGTTTTCTGTTAAATACAATGGCTTGTTTTGAAATGCAAGTGGGGAAAGCTAAGAATTGAAAGATTTTATTTCCATGTGTCATTCTATAAATAGATGACAAAAGATCACTAAATAAGGATTCATTTACAAGCACCCTTAGAAAAGAATGTTTTTACATAAAAGCATGTTGTAAACCTTTTTAATTAAATTGCATTGTGCCGTGCACTCTCTTCCCTCCAGGGTTCTTTTGACCCCTCACCTTTTATTTTATCCTGCAGGCACTCCGCTGTTGGTTCGGAGAAGCAGCGACCCAGCACCTGGCCCACCTGCTGATGTCCAGCCAAGTGCTTCACACCCCAGTGGCCAGAGTTTGAAACCTGTTGTTCTAGTAGGTATCCTGCCGTTTGCATTTCTAATGAAAGATCAAAGAGCCTTATCCATAGCCTAACTGAACTTTACAGTCCTAAGTAAGTAGATCATTATATAAAGATCTTTTGATACAATATATAGTATTAGCCCTAATACCAGCTAGTATGAGCTCTGAGTAGTATATAGTTATAATGATAACTATTGGTTACGTAGCACTGATTATGAGCCAAGTATTTTTTTAAGTGCTTTACACATATCTAAACTTCCACATCAAGGTAAGTGTACGTTTTTATCTCCATTTTATGGATAACGAAATCGAAGCAGAGCAAGGCTTAGTAACTTGCCTGAAGTCACATAGCTAGTAAGTAGCAAAGGCAGGAATTTAACTCAGGTGATCCCACTCCAAAGTTTATACTCTTAGCCAGTGTACTTTTTACCGGTTGCTTTCCAAGCAATTCTGATTCATGGTGACCCTGTATGTGTCAGAGTTGAACTGTGCTCTGTAAGGTTTTCAGTGGCTGATTTTTGGGAAGTAGGTCACCAGGCTTTTCTACGGAGGCATCTCTGGGTGGACTCAAACTTTTAACCGTTTGGTTAGCAGCCAAGCATATTAACCTTGGGCAGCTGGATTTCCTTTAATGACCTATTTCATAATGCCAAAGGATGTAGTGGCATAGTGACTAAGTGCCACGGCTGCTAACCAAAAGGTTGGCAATTCAAATCTACCAGGTGCTCCTTGGAAACTTTATGGAGCAGTTCTACTCTGTCCTATAGGGTCACTGTGAGTCGGAATCGACTCGATGGCAAGGGGTTTGGTTTTGGTTTGGTAAGGATGTAGTGTATATATGTTCAGTCTGTTAAGGTGGTGCTTTGTAAAGTCGGACCATAGTAAATGGCAAAACAGCTTCAAGCTACCGTAATTGTGGGTATGTGGTGCAGGTATTGGGTTTCTAAAACTCAACATTCCAATTAAAGAACAATATTATTACATACCAAAAGCACTTATAGCCAGATATAACTGAGAAGTTATGTGGAGAATAATTTCTTGAAGAGACAATGTCCTCCTTTCATATAGGATGGTGGGATTTTCTGCTAAATCCCGAGTTCCTCTGAAAAACTATTATTACAGATCATACATTCAGACAGCCTGAGAGTTAGATTTCGGTTAATGGCTATATATGAGTGCAATAGGGCATCTTCAGTAATGTAACCATAGTAGATTGTTTTCTAAAAGCAAGACTCTTTTCCCATTTTAAGTCTCACTGTCTACAGTTCCTACAGGAGGAGGGGAACATTTGTAGGTATAAAAGGATGCTGACTGAGCTATAGAGATTCTCCCAGTTTGTTATATAATATTCTTATCAAGAACTAGTGCCAGTGTATATGAGGTAGGAGTCACTATGCCAAATCATTGGGCATTTGATAATAGCTTTGTGCAATATTTTATCATATTTCTTTTCTTAAACAATGAAGCAAGTGTTCGGAAAATATTTTAGATGTAATATTTTCTTGGTGTCCTATTAAACACTCTGTCCTTTTAAGGAAAAGCATTTAATGGAACATTAATAAAAATCAGGTGGGTGTTTTCTACTTTAATCATGAGTCCAAACAAAACCAGTATGTGGTATGTATTTTTTTTAAAAAAACGCATTCTGATTGAGACCATACTAATCCTGAATATATTGCTTTGGGGGAAGAGAAGAATTATATGAGAGGGAAAAGAATTACATAAGAGAGAAAAACTGTAATTTACTGCTTATTTTTATCTTGTCAGTATACTGGAAAATGAGAGAGTGTCTGATTAATGTGTTACCACGTTTAGCATGCAGAAAACCCACCAATGTTTAGTTTCCTGTATCTGTCACTTAGGCTCTGTGCTTAGAGCAACTGAAGACATCAGCATTGCCTTCCTTAGAGGAAATGAACACTACTATCTTTCTGATAGATTCTTTACTATCTTTCTGATAGATTCTTTAGCCTCCCTAAAATATGACTTCAATTGGTTACAAGTTGTGGTATAGAGAAGAGGGGTGTAATATTACTTGCAAAGCTGAATATGCTAATCCAAGAAGAAATGTTGGGCATCCAAAACTCTTGTTCCTAACCCTTATGCAAATTATCAAATATTGGCCAAATGTCTATGGCTCAATGGTAAAAAGGAAAAAAAAAAAACCCCATATTTTCACCTTTCCTTTGGTATTCTCTGTGGATGATGAGTAGAGATCTGAGACCAGAAGAGTCTCGTCCTTGCCTTGCCAGGTAACTTCTGTTGCTTCTGTTGAAAAGTAATCTTCATGAATACTTCCAGCCTTAACTGTCCAAGACACTGTGACTTATTTATCTTTCTATGTCTAACACCAAGAACATAAAAGTTGCACAGTGTATGTTTGTTGGCCTTAGGAATGTAAGACACATATTACTGGGAAAAATTCTAGAACCACTCAGCAATTAACCAGCTTATCTTACTCTGCCACTGTCTCTGTTCCTCTGAAAGAGTCTAACAGAAAAATGTTTATCTGCCCCAAGATCAGGTCTACCCCAGCAAACACAGATAGTTTAACTTTCCTATTGTACAAAGGGTAAGGAAAGTTAAGAAGTGAAGACATTTTAGGAGTGTCTTCTAACCTAGAAGAAAGGAAGGAAAGAAGGGAGGGAGGAAGGAAGATAACTTTACTCATACATCCCTGTATATCCAAATGTATGGATTATTTAGGCTTGTCTGTCCAATGTAGTAGCCACTAACCACATGCAGCTATCGAGTACTTGAATTATTTGTTGTTGTTAGTGCTGTTGAGTCAATTCTGACTCATAACGACCCTATGTACAGCAGAAGAAAACACTGCCCGGTCCTGCGCCATCCTCACAATCGTTTTTATGCTTAAGCCCATTGTTGCAGCCTCTGTGTCAATTTTGTTGAGGGTCTTCTGCTTTTTCGCTGACCTTCTGCCTCACCAAGCATGATATCCAGGGACTGATCCCTCCAGATAACTTGGCCAAAATATGTGAGACTTAGTCTTGCCATCCTCGCTTCTAAGAAGCATTCTGGTTATACTTGTTCCAAGACAGTTTTGTTCATTCTTTTGGCAGTCCGTGGTATAGTCAGTGTCCTCCTCCAACACCACAATTCAAAAGTGTCAATTCTTCATTCTTCTTATTCATTGTCCAGCTTTCACATGCATACAAGGCAATTGAAAACACCATGGCTTGAGTCAGGCTCATTTTAGTCCTTAAAGTGACGTCTTTGCTTTTCAACACTTGAAAGAGGTCTTTTACATCAGATTTGCCCAATGCAATGCATCTTTTGATTTCTTGACTGCTGTTTTCATGGGTGTTGATTGTGGATCCAAGTGAAATGAAATCCTTGACAACTTCAATCTTTTCTCCACTTATCATGATGTTGCTTATTGGTCCAGTTGTGAGGATTTTTGACTCATGACTAATCCAAATTGGAATGTGTTTTTGGTGTAAAATACTCACTAGGTATCAAAGACTTAAGCTTGATAAAAGAATGTAAAATGGTTCATCAATAATTTTCATAATGACTACATGTTGAAGTAATAATATGTTTGGTATATTGGGTTAAATAAAATGTATTATGAAAATTATTTTCACCTGTTTCTTTTTCCTTTTTTTTTTTTAACATGGCTAATGCCCATTGCTGTTGAGTCGATTCCGACTCATAGCTACCCCATATAGGACAGAGTAGAACTGCCCCATGAGGTTTCCAAGGAGCAGCTGGTGGATTTGAACTGCCGACCTTTTGGTTAGCAGCCAAACTCTTAACCACTATGCCACCAGGGTTTCCAACATGGCTTATAGAATATTTAAAATTACACCTCTGGTCCGCATTCTATTTCTTTTGGACAGTGCAGCTCTAAACAGAAGTAAAAGTGGATATAGCATTTATAAAATGGTTTGAGGCCTTTGGGGGAAGTTCTTTGAACTTCATTTCATCTCGGGAGTTTCAGCATGCCTAAGTTTCCCTGGGGCAGTTCTAGTTCCTACTGGTTATCCTGGTATAATTATTAATAGTTCCTCCACTAACTCTCAGAGATGTACCCCCCCCCCAAAAAAAACCCACTGCCATCAAGTCGATTCCGACTCATAGCGACCCTATAGGACAGAGTAGAACTGCCCCATAGCGTTTCCAAGGAGCACCTGGTGGATCCGAACTACCAACCTCTTGGTTAGCAGCTGTAGCACTTAACAGAGATGTACAAGCATGGGTAAACATTGTTTGGTACCTACATATAACCCTATAGTGGTGTTGTTGTTAAGTGCAGCCAAGTTGATTTTCGACTCATAGTGACCCCATGAGACAGAGTAGAACTGCCCCGAAGGGTGTTTTCTAGGCTGTAATCCTTACAGGAGCAGATTGTCAGGTCTTTCTCCAGCACAGTGGCTTGATAAGTTCGAACTGATGACCTCTCAGTTGGCAGCAGAGTGCTTAACCATTGCGACGCTAGGAATCCTTTACGTAACGCTTATAGTCACTTTTATTATTTGTTCACTAATAAAAGGGTGAGTCTTTTAAGAAAACTGTGGGAAAATTACTCATAAACCAAAGCACGCTGCAGAAGTGGTTCTGTGTGACAAGGACATGGAGGCAGGGAGTACAGACTTGGAGACTTCACGTACTTTTCTGTCTCTTCTGTCCCACAATTCTACTTGATTCTTCCTCCACAATGTCAGCTGTACTATACTTGATTCCTATGATTTGATAAGTGATGATGGATATGGGGATTGTGTGATAATGTAGCAACTAATATGAAAAATAATTGCTTAAAAAGCCATGTTCAACTGCATTTCAGTTCAATATCTAAGGAAAGAAAAACAATCAAAATTTCCATTTTTTTAAACAGAGTGTTCACATGTAAGTAATTCACAGATGGCAGAGCCCCCAAGTGGGTTATGTTCAATCATTCCTAAGAAATGAAACTTACTTATAACCCACAGCATAAGAAGCTGTACGGATGAATATTTGACACATTTGATTATGTTGAAATATTGCCTTTAAAACCACAGTTGATGACTGTTATTTTTAGTTGCACTTCATTAGGCTTTGCATAGAGAGATTAGTTTTCCTTGATGCCTAGAGGTATGTGTTTCTGAATGATTGAGAAAGTTGCACTTGTTTTCTGGTTTGTTAAGTTATTATAGACTGGTTATTTAAGAGGTATACTTTCAGATATATTGGAGTTTAAAAAAGGGTCTAAACTGGTAAAAACAGATTCTCTGCAAGCTTCAAATTTTGTGTGTATTGAGAAGCCACTAAATCTCTGTTTGTTACTTAGAATACCATCAGGTGGGCAGTGTGGAAATTTCTTTCCTTTCTTCTTTTCATAAGCCCATCCAGTTCATCAAAACAGCACCATTAAAAAATGTGCCAGTAATAATAGCTATTTATCTTTCAGGGCAATAGCAAATCTAATTCTACGGGCTGATTTTGAATTAAAAGAAGAATCCTGGTGGTAGGATATTTCTGTGAATCGGCTTATAGGAAGTCTTACCTTCCTTGGCTTGATTGTAACCTGGTGTTCTTGGCTTAAGGGCATGCCATAAAACCGGGTTCTTGAAATTGATGTTCCTGAATTTGCGAATAGAAGAGAACTCTAAAACAGATGTGATTTTCTTTTCTTAATATCCGGTTAACTACTATGGTTGTTTTGTGGTTTAATGACTGTTTATAGTTTCACATTTAACCCCTAAGGCAAATTGATCCTGCAGGGTGAGTAAATTAAAAAGTGGATTCCTGAAAATTATACTGCTGTGGTTGTTCTTGGGTAGTAAGCGTGGTTGTTTGTTCGAAAACCATTTCTTGCCTGCCGTTACCAGAAAAAACAAATAAAATACCAGTCTGTCTTTTAAAAATCCATGTCCATAATATATACATTTTATTTAAAAAAAAAAAATAATAAGCTGTCAGTGTTTAAAAAAAAAAGTGTTTAGGGTGGTTAAATTCAAAGTTCGTGGATGGGTTTCAGAGGATCTGTGAACTCTCTGAAGTCTTATGCCGTGGTATGTGTGTGTGTTTCACAAAAGGGTCTCTATCACTCTTACCGAATTTTCAAAGGAGACCAAAAGACTAAGAACCACTATTTGCAGTGTTGGAGTTAAATAATATGGGGCGGCCACCAATTTTCAGCATATGAAAAGTGAGAGAGATTAAGAAGTAAAGGGAGAATTGTCACCTACCCAATGTGTTCAGTAAAGAAGGTTATTTCATCATAGTGTTACTATTCCCCTGTAACACATAGTATGCAAATTAAAGATTTTAAGATGAATAGAAGTTTTTGGGTTACTGCAATGAGAAGCAAAAATGACTCTTTAGTTAATAATAACATCATTGTTTTCAACAGTAAAGTTGGGGGTAAAAGAGTCAGACTAGTTGTTGGAAGACAACTTTGAGAACTGTTTCCAATTGTCCTGTGTTCACCAAGGACAAGAAGTGAAAATACAGTGTCATTCCTTTGAAGATTTTGGTATTTTATCAGCAAAAATAGTGACAGGTAGCTATTAAAAAAAAAAAATAGAGAAAAATGTCCAGTGAATTGGAGCATTCTCTTTTTGTCTTGCATATAATGTGATGGAGTATTGCTTTGAGAAAGTTTCCCTTTCCAAGAACATGTATGTCACATATATTCAAATTACAGCAGAAGTTGCTCTGGGATTAAAATTTCTCAAATCCATGAAAGAAATCACTGAAATATTATAAATTTAAATAGCTTGACTTTTAAGATTATACTCATCTAATTGCCATTGAGACATGAGAGGATTTTTTATTGTAGCTGCTGACTGTCAAAATCCAGTCAAGAATTTTAGAAAAAATTCTGAACGACCAAATCATATTTTTCTATCCATTAGATATACAATTAAGTAGAAACAGCAGAACACAATAATTGTTATAGACACTGATACATATTTGAAGGAAAGGTCCATCCATTGTCTCCCAATGAGGAGAGATAGATGCTAAATAGCAAAAGGGAGGGAGAAATAGCATGTAATGTAAGGTTGCATTATTTAGAGATACTGAAGCCTACAAAAGGTTTTTCTTTTTTTTTCTCCTTGACACAGTGATTTAATAATAGTCCTGGTGTTTGTAACTCCAGCTGTTCACGCTGTGTGCTGATAAGACCAGAGCTTGGAGACACATTGCAACGATGGTTTTCATATGGCTTTGTTTTTAAGAGATAAAGCTGCCATCCAGTATTTCATGGGGCCAAATGTTTACTTAGTTTGGCAAGTTTAGGCAGCTTAATTTCTGAGGCAGTTATGTTTGTAAGACTTGAGTTCAGATGGGGAAAATCCAGAAGCTCGACTTAATCTGCTACAGAGTTTTTCACCATCTCTTGCTGAAATCGGTGAAACAAATTTGGATTGTCTGAGTGCCTGCACCATGACTAATCAAGGAACCTGGGAAATGTGACCCCAGTTTAGATGTGTCCTTCTCCATCATTCATCTTGGGTCTAGTCCAAAAACGAAAGTCTAAAAGAGGGATCACTATTCAGAGGTCAGTTTCAGAAATTGAAAAGGTAACCGTGACATGTCATCCTTTGCTTGACCTGCACATAATGAAAATTGAATGAGTTTTGCTTTCATGTCAACAGAAATTGATTAATCCCTTAGATGTCTGTGCACTCTCCTGTGTGCCATCTGGAAAGCATAAGACATGGTTCCTGTCCTCAGGAAACTTACAACCTAATTATGAATACCAGATCTAAAGCGGTTAAACAACTCTAGCAATCTGGGAACAGGTATCAAATTATTGATAATACACTTTAGCTATCAAAATGACTGTATTTTTGTCTTTAGTCTACACTTCAGCGCTCTGTTCAACCTCCTTAGCCCCTCAAGGGAATTGCCATGTGCAGTATCTCTATTAGTTATCTTGATGAAATATAACTGCTCGTTTACGTGTCTGCATTTTTTCAAGACTCTGATCTCCTTAGAGACAGGGGCCAGTGTATTCATTTTTACGTTCTATCCACCACATGCAGTGTCTGACACATAATAGGTTCTCATCAATATATGACAGAACAATTAAAATTTTAATTCTGAGATAAGCAAGATGAATTCATTTCAATAACTTTTAACTGATTTTACCTCATTTTGTAAAGATATATGCATGTATATGAATTGGCTTGTGAAATTACCTTTTTGAACATACTGTTTCGCTCCCCAAATAGCTTTAGTTTAGGATTTCCTGCTCTAGAGCAATGCATTACCTGTATTCCTTGGTGTTGTCAGGGGAGAGGAATATTTAAACACAGAGTGTTCACTTGCAGCGAAGATGTGTGTTGGCTGCTGAGTTCAGCAGTTTCAGCTGCAAGGCCTACTTCATCTTTCTTCTTACAACTCTGGCAATGATTCTAACATACCACTTGGTTCCGAGAACAACCACTGGTACTTCTAGATACGAACAATTATAAAGCCCAATTCTGTGAGTGATCCTGATATGTGAACAAGGAATAAAAATTAATGTGGATGCATTTGTGTATGCGCAAATAATTACACACAAATTACACAGATTGGAGTTGATTATCGGGTTGTACCTTGTCAACACTGTGAGTTATAGAACCATAAAGTTAGTAATCTTTTTTTTTGTGTGTGTGTGTGCCTGTGCTTTAGTGGAAGGTTTACAAGGAAAATTAGTTTCCTATTTAATAGTTTATACACAAGTTGTTCCATGACATTGGTTGCAGTTCCTGAAATATGTCAGTACTCTCCCCATTACCACCCTGAGTTCCCCATTTCCATTCACACAGTTTTCCTGCCCCTTCCTGCCTTCTCATCTTTACTTTCGGGCAGATATTGCCCTTTTGGTCTCCTTTGGATGATTGTTCTAAAGAGCACTTTCCTCACAGGTGTTATTGTTTATTTTATAGGCCTGTCTTTGGCTGAAAGACGATCTCTGGGGATGGCTTCAGGACCAAGTTAGAAGGATGTCTAATGGCCAAAGTCTCAAGGGTTCCTTCAGTTTCTCTTGGACCTGTAAATCTGGTCTTTTTTATGAATTTGAATTTTGTTCTACTTTCTTTCCCCCACTCTAACTGGAACTTTCTATTGTTATCCTGGTCAGAGTGGTCTGTAGTGGTAACCAGGGACCATCTAGTTGTTCTGGTCTCAGGCTAGTGGAGGCTATGGTTCCTGTGGTACATTAGTCCTTTGGACTAATTGTTTCCTTGAGTCTTTGATTGTCTTCACTCTCCTTTACTCTAGACGAAAGAGACCCATAGTTGTATCTTAGATGGCTGCTTGCAAACTTTTGAAACCTCAGATACTACTCACCAAGGTCTTTATGTTACGCCAGTTGACCTAGGTGTCCCTGGAGACGATTGTCCTTAGCCTTCAACTGCAGTAAGTCAGTCCTGCCAGGTGTTTGGTATGTCTAGGCTGTTTCCATGACTGTGTCCCCTGTGTGCTCTATTATATACATGGATATGCATGCTGTACAGTACAAATATGTATGTAGAAATATCCACAGTCAAACCTGTAAATGCATGTGAGTGGCACAGTGGTTAAAAGCTCGGCTGCTAACCAAAAGCTCAACAGTTCAGATCCACCAGCCACTCCTTGGAATCCCTTTGAGGCTGTTCTACACTGTCCTATAGGGTCGCTATGAGTCGAAATCAACTTGACAACAATGGGTAGTATACTTCTATATGACCTCCCACACCTATTCAGCATAAATATGTACCTATTATCCACTCATAAATTATTTTTATTGCTGTTGTTGCAGGATCATATGTCATAGTATTTACCATCATTGCCTTTTATTCTTACGTACCTCTCAGTATCTTCCCTTGCCTTGGTCGTGTTGTGCTGACTTCCCCCATATTGTGTACTGCCTTTTCCTTCACCAAAGTTAACATTTGTCTACCCTCTGGTTAATGATTTTCCCTCCTTCTGACCCATCCTTGGTAACTATCAAAAAATATTTCTGTCTGTGTGTAAACCTTTCCTTGACTATTCGTAATCGTGGTTTCGTACAATATTTGTCCTTTTATGATTGACTTAGCACACTCAGCATAATGTCCTCCAGATTCATCCATATTGTGAGATGTTTTGCAGATTCATCATTATTCTTTATCGTTGCATAATATTCCATTTGTGTTATGTACCGCAGTTTATCCATTCATCCACTGATGGGCACTTAGGTTGTTTCTTTCCTTTTGCTATTGTGAATAATGCTGCAATGAACATGGATGCATATGTCTATTCTTGTACGGCTCTTATTTTCCTAGGATATCTACCTAGGAGTGGGATTGCTGGATCGTATGACATTTCTATTTCTAGCTTTTTAAGGAAGCATCATGCCTTTTTCCACAGGGATAGTACCATTTTAAATTCCCACCAGCAGCGTATAAGACCTCCAATCTTCCCACAACCTCACTAGCATTTGTTGTTTTCTTTTTTTTTGATCCATGCCGTTATTGGTGGGATGAGTAGTTTTGATTTGGATCTCCGTAATGACTAATGATTGCAAGCATCTCTTATGTGTTTTTTAGCTACCTAAATAACTTCTTTGCCCATTTTTTAATTGGGTTGTTTGTCTTTTTGTTATTGAGGTGTTGAACTCTTCTGTGTATTTTAGAGGTTAGATATTTGTAAGATATTTCATTACCAAATTTTTTTTCTCAGTCTGTAGTTTCTCTTTTTACTCTTTTGGTGAAATTTTTTGATGCGCATAAGTATTTAATTTCCAGGAGATCCCAGTCATCTAGTTTATATTCTGTTGTTTATGCATTTTAGTTATATTTTATATTCCATGTATGCCATGTATTAGGGTCCCTAGCATTACCCCTGTTTTTTCTCCCATAATCTTTATAGTTTTAAGTTTAACCTTTAGGTCCTTGATCCATTTTAAGTTAGTTTTTGCATATGGTGTGAGGTATAAATCTTGTTTCATTTTTTCTGCAAATGAATACCCAATTTTGCCAGCATCATTTGTTAAAGAGACTTTCTCTTCCCCATTTAATGAACTTCTACCCTTTGTTGAAGATCAGCTATCCATAGAAGGATGATTCATTTCTAGGTTCTCAGTTTTGTTCCATTGATCTATGTGTCTATCTTTGTACCAGTACCAGGCCGTTTTGACTACCATGACTGTATAGTAGGTTCTAAAATTTGGGAGTATGAGGCCTCCTACTTCATTCTTCTTCAATAATGCTTTGCTTATCCAGGACCCCTTTCCTTTACATAAGTGTTTGTGGAATGAGGTTATCTTGCCATTGAAAACAACACTAACGGTCTGTTTTTATTGCTCAAGGGGACAGTATGGAGAGATAGTAAAAATATATATATATATACACACACACATGTATGTATACATATACACACACAGACACAAAGAAAAAAAACCAGTAACATAAAAAATACACATATACATATGCATCGTTAAATTCTTTTGCAGAGAGCTACTACATTAATCTAAGGTACAAGTACATCATGTTGCTTCAAAAGTGAAAGCTCAAGGATATGTACTGTGTCTTCTGCATGCTGTGATCTTCTGTATGTGCCCTCTATGTTGCAGAAATTTAGTAAAGACTAATGGTTTGGAGTAGAAGGCTTAATGAGAATTAATTTTGAGAAGAAGCTAGAAAATTGGTCTTGAGAAGAAAAGAAAAAAAAAAAGTTTTTTTCTTCCCCTTGAATATGGTGTGCTTCTTAGAAATCTCTTCTGGTGGGGGATTTTTTTTTTTTTCCCTCCCCACGACATAAAGTCTTCTGAAGTTTTATTTTGGTTTCTGCTTTCAAAATCTAGTCCTAGAATAACACGGTACAGACATTTAAAAGACTTCCCTCTTTCTCAGGAGGTTGGCCCCTTTCCTAATAGCTCTGTGCTTTAAAATGGGATTCTGATTTAGATGAATCACATTTTGAAAGTAGCTACTGTGTGTGTTTTACACTTAACGGAAACATAGCGTCCTCAGAAGTAGCTTGTGAGCTTGTCACTATACAGTTTTGATGTCTGATTAGATGATCATAAGGACATCTGGAGTGAGTTAGTTTTGAAGTTACTGGTGTGAGGCACTGGAGAATTCAGAGTCTTCTGACAGATGTAAAATAGTACGAATTGCTACTTTCAGCTAATCTTTTTTAACTTGCAACTGGCTGAAGATTTTCTGACTAATGTAGTCTGATGTTTTCCAACTGATATTTCACCCTTCTTATCATACAAAGGAGCCCTGGTAGCACAGTGATAGTGATACAGCTACTAACGAAAAGGTTGGCAGTTCAAATCCACCAGCCACTCCTTGGAAACTCTATGGGGCAGTTCTACTCTGTCCTCTAGGGTTGCTGTGGATTGGAATCGACTCAACAGCAACGGAGTTTATCGTACAAAACTTGCTATCTTTTAAGCAAAGAATGGATAAGCGACACTTGTTACAAAAAGCATAAGAAGTATTGCCTTTTAAAAGGAAAAGCTAGATTCTTAAGGCATCAAAAGTCAAAATTGATTGACTTGCTTAAAAAATTGTATTGCCTCTTTTTCCTGTCTTTAATTTCAGTCACTGTCAATCATCCAAGTTTTCTTGATTTTAATTTTTAAATAAAATGTATATGTAATACTCAGCCATGTTCTTATGAAGATCCAAAAAAATAAAGACATAGACGTCAAAGCAATTGCTATTGTTGTGGTACGATAGCACATATTTCAGACACCCATCAAAAGTTCATATATATATATTTTTAGTCAAAATTTTATTTGAATAGTGGTTAAAGAGTTGAGCTGCTAACCAAAAGGTGAGCAGTTCAAATCCACCAGCCACTCCTTGAAAACCCTATGGGACAGTTTTATTCTGTCCTGTATGGTCACTATGAGTCAGAATCGACTTGATGGCAGTGGGTTTGTTTGTTTGTTTGTTTTTAAGTCTCATTACATATGAGCACTGTTCAGTTAAAAGTTAATGTAATTTTACAATGAAGGCTTTACTTGTATGAGATGATTATTGTTTCGTGAATAAAATTATTAGATCCTGACATATATCTGGATACATTTACAAAACCTGGACGTGTCACTCTACTGCTTTGAAACCACTGACCATTCCTCATGCCTCTAGGGTATGTTTTAAATTTCTTAGGATAGCTTTTTATAGCCTAACCTAGGCCTATATGCTTAGTTTCATCTCGAGCTACCCCACATAAGGCGCCTCATTCTCCCAACTTACAATTTTTCACACCTCTAATGAATGCTTCTGTGTATATTTTTGCCCAGCTGTTTTTTCTGCCAAGAATGTCATTTGTTCCCCCTCCCCTGGCGAATCTCTAGTCATCTCTCAAAATCCAGTGCAATGGTCTCTTTCTTTACTATTCCTTCCGAAACCCTCTTCGTTCCATTCAGAATTTACCTCTTCCCACCCATGGCACACTGGCATATCTCTATTATAATTTTTTCTACCTCCTGTTAAAGTTTTCCACATTGCATGTCTTCCTTTCTGGATTCTGAGCTCCTTGAGGGTTTATCTAGTTCCTTTCATACACCTAGAATGTAGCATATCATACCTGAGGAATAAAACCAAAATCCATTGCCTTCGAGCAGATTCCAACTCATAGGGACCCTGTAATGTAATGGAGTACATTTTCTGATCATATAATAGGCAACCTGAACCATAATGCAATTTAATTGCAGCTGTAATAGCATTAACCTGCATTCTAGGTCACCAGCAGGTGGCAGGTAATACTACCTAGGATGATAAAAAAGGAAGAACTTTCCTTACTCAATTCCAAGTTCACGTCAGGTTGTGGACAGTTTATTGAAAGAGATGGTTATCTTTGTCATCGTCCCTTTCGTCTGTATGCACTACCCTCTAATTGGTCTGTTTCCAGACCCCTGAATTCTAAGTGCTTTGATGCAGATCTCAGACTTTCATTATCACACTCATGACTAGATCGTGTCAGTACTGCCCTCTTCAGAGCAACTTCTTCTCCCCTCATCCTTATAGTCTCCTTACTCCCTGGATAGGGTGATCTGTACTTTATGTTATAAGAAAAATGATACAATCACGGTAATTCACACTCTTGTATGAAAGACTGATATCCACTCTATTTTTCCAGAGGTACGAGTGCTTTCAAAGGAGACTAAGGAAATCAGTTTACCAACTGGTAGGATTTTAGGCCCTGAAATATAGAAGGCAAAAGTAGAGTGCATGTGTTAACGTATTTTGGGGTCGATGACTTTGAGCCTTATCATCGGGCCAGCCCTGCCCAGTAGTCTGTTGAAAAATCAGTTCCCCCAAATATTCCAAAAAAGTTTTCACAGCTGTTCAAGCAGGAATTTTGATAGAGAGGATGAAAAGAGTAAAAATTAGAGAACTGCCTCTGTAGAACTAAATACCTGACTTCCGGGATTTAGTGTGAACATGTTAGGGTAAATATCGGATTGAATAAAGAAACTCATTCCTTGGAAGACCTTCCATATTTTTCAAAACAGTGCTGGAGGTTGACCGCAGAGGAGAGAAAGTCCCAAACAGTTTGGAATTAACCTAAAAAGCGTGTATTTAGAATAAGGCTTAAGTAATTCCTGAATCTAAATTCTGATGAGGTTCATTGTAGTGTTTGATCTTTGTGGCTTCAACTTCAGTATATGGTTAACCAGCTACTAACCAATTTACCAAAAAAAGAAAAAACAAACCTGTTGCCACTGAGTTGACTCTGACTCACAGTAACCCTATAGGGCAGAGTAGAATTGCCCCATGGGGTTTTCAAGTCTGTAAATGTTTACAGAAGCAGACTGCTACATCTTTCTCCTGTGGAGCAGCTGGTGAGTTTGAACTACTGACATTTCAGTTAGCAGCCAAGTACTTAAGCAGTGCACCACCAGGGCTCCTCCAATTTCGATAGAGGTGTTTTCCAATCTAAATGTTGAAATGCAAACATTTACTCAAAAAATCAGTTTTAGGGAATGTTTTACTAGATATGAGCATACCAGTATCTCCCAGAATTAAAGAAAAACTTCTTAATTGCCTTAAATTAAATCTAAAAGTTTTGACATAAGCACGTATATTGTATACTAGTAAACCTGTTTATTAATCAGAACAGTGACCATTTGATTGCCAGTAATTTTCTTGATACTTTTAAATGTACATATTCAAATATATCATTTTGTCTCATAAAAATCTGAAAATTCAGCTTTATAGCCCCCATTTTACAGGTGAAGAAGTGAAGACTCAAACAAGTCAACTTATCTACCCCAGATCATATATCTAATAAGCATCAGTGGTAGAATTTAATTTAACCCAAAATGTAGCCTCTACATTCTACCATTCAAATAAAATGTTAGCCTTAGAAGTAGCGCTGTAAAACTCTATACTTTTATCCTAGTGATGTTACCATTATTCAAATGCTTTTGGCAATCTTCATTTGAAACTGCTTTCAAAGCCATTTTATGAGTCCTCCCCCCCGCCCCAAAAAAATCCATTGCGTTATTTTATAGTCATTATTTATTTATTTTTACCAAAAGTGATATTGTTCTATCTGACTGCAAAGTTTATGTTGTAGAATAGGTCTCAAATTACTTGACTGTTTACACACTTCAGAAATCCCTGTGAAGGAGAAAGCTTTGCTACCACAAAAGAATTTGATGCAGGCATTAAAAACACTGATAGAAGTATAAATTTAGATGTGTTTGAAATGGCGGAGTTCAATGGCATTCTTTGTTTATCCAATTGCCTAGTGGTTAAGACAACTAGGTTTTATCCCTGACTCATCCATTGGCTCTTTGTCAAGTTGGGCAAGTATAATTCTGTTCTCTGTCTGGAAGCAGAAGATTGTCTTCTATCTTGGTCACGGTGGAATTGCAAGGTTAATGCCTTTTATCTTAAGTACAGCATTTAGCAGACTGTGGGTGTTTAATATATGTTAATAATAGTGATAATAATGAATGTTGATAATTAGAGGTCTTTTTTATAATTACTAAATTTCTAATGTGTGCTAAATATAATTAAAGGGAAATGATTTAAATTAATATGCATGCATACAAAAACTAGAGCTAGCCACACATTTTATTTTTAGCTTTTCGCTGACATCATGAATGTGAATCCAGTTTTAAGAAATCGAGTTATGATGGCAGTTTCATGAGAGCCATCCATGGCAATGCATACAGGGTTCAGAACTTAGAAAGGCACCTGTCTGATTGAAAAACATGGTTGTGGATGGGAAGCCACAAGGGACTTTTGTGATTGCAGTTTGACCACATGAAGCTATGCGTCGAAATCATTATTATAATTTGTCCCTCCAATATTCCTTATGAGTTTTACTGAGAGAGAAGGGTACTTCACTGGGAGCTGGGAACCACCCTACAAATGGGTAGCGCACTCGTCTGCTCAGAAAGTCTATAAACATGTAGGTGAATCAGAGGAAGCAATGATCATAAATAATGACTCAGAAAGCTCAGCTTAGAGGTTCATCATTTGAATGCAAATAAACCCAGAACCCAGTGTCATCGAGTCGATTCCGACTCATAGCGACCCTATAGGACAGAGTAGAACTGCCCCATAGCGTTTCCATTCATGGTCAATTAAGTTATTACTTCATAAGGATTAAGTGCTATGGCTGCTAACCAAAGGGTCGGCAGTTCGAATCCACCATGCGCTCCTTGGAAACTCTGTGGGGCAGTTCGGAATCGACTCAACAGCACTGTTTTTTTTTTCTTTTTTTATAAGGATACTAGAGTGGTAGCTGGCATGACTAAGAACATGGACTCTGAAGCCATACTTCGTGGTTCCAGTCTAGTTCGGCCACTGACTAACTGGTTGATTTTTGTTAAACACTTTCTTTTGTTCTCAGTTTTCTTATCTATTAAGTGGTGATAACAATAGTACTAACCTTTCAGCATTTTCTTGAGAAGTAAGTAAGGGATTATTTGTAAAAATTCTTAGTAAGGACAGCATGTCTTTGTTAAATATGTACATGCGTTGGATTTGTGCCATACTTAAAGGAAAAAAAATGTGGTAAGATATGGTAGACTATAGAAGTCTGAAAGTAATCTTTTTTAAAAACTGATTGATCAGGTTTAGTTTTAATATAAAGGCAGCACTTAGCACACAGCTAGAAACACACATGGATTTCAGAGCTGAGCATTAAATATCTGTTGAGTGTCTTTTGCTTATACTTTTGAAATTTCTTTTTATTTGAGGAACAAAACTAGACAGAAACACCCCTTCAAAGACCAATTCTTAAATCCTTATTGGAACTGCATCAGTGAATCTAGCCAGGGCTTTCCTCTCTTCATGTAAAATGTTTCTCTTCTTTGTAAACATTTTAAGTTGAAAACCTAGAAGGAAACAAGAAAGGAGAGATTATTAAGACACAAGCAAGACAATTTCAAATGTTTCTCACCTATCATCTGTTTCCTGAAGTTCCCTGAAAGACCCCTACCCTCTTGTACTTCTCTGGACTGCTCTTCCTGCTCCCTCTGTCTTGAATTAACTTCCTCACTTGACTGCATGGCAAACACCTTCTCATTTGTTTAAAAAAAATATACAGTTGCCATCAAGTCAATTCCAGCTCATAGTGACTGCACATGTGTCAGAGTAGAACTGTGCCCATTAGGTGGGGCTGAAACCCCACTCCTTTTAACTTTTTACTGAAATTCTACTTCCGGACAGAAGTGTGTTATCTTTTCAATAATATTTTAAAGGTAATGTATGATATGATGTTTGTTGAGGTCATGATAAAAATATATTACTGGAGGTAGAAATATTTAAGGTAGGACCAAAATATCAGATGTCAGATGCAAGACATAGAGAGCACAGTATTAAACCAAAAACCAAACTCGTTGCTGTCGAGTCAATTCTATTAGTCCCTCTTATTTCACACACTTGTTCCCCGTCCACCCAGTGGCACAGACCCTGGCTCAGGTATGCTTTGCTGTGAGCATGGGGGGAGGCAACCATTCTGTACTCAGTTCCCTGTTTCTCTCTTGCCCCCACCCACTGAGAGTGGTTCACACTTCTATCGTGAGCAGTGGTAATGCTTATTGTTTTTATGTGTTCGTATGTCTGCCCCCTTCCTCTAGAATGGAAGTGCACTGAGGACAGAGAATGTGTTATCTTTGTAGCCCACAACTTAGCACATGGTAGGAGTTTCATAACTATTTATTGAATAGAGGACAGGCAGTCAGATCAACTGACTGAATAAATGGAAAGTAAGAAAAAGTGAACAAATTCTCAGATTTTTTTTATAGATTATCCTTAAGGAGGAAGGTTTTAAAGACAACATATAAGAAGAAAGTGTTTTTGAAGATAATGTGTAGTATTCTTTATATATTTTCTGCATTCACTTTAAATGATGAACAGATGGGCTTCATTCAGCATGAAATTTATCTGTGTCTGATATCTATGTCTATAATCACAATATTAAGGTACACATAGGCCTCTGAAAGTATGATACCATTTCTGCGTTTATAATGTATTTCAAATTCAGTTTCTTGCCATCACTTTCCAGGTTCATTCATTTTAAACATGGTGCCAAACGTGGGGATGGGATGGAGGAGTGGAGGCCTTTATAAGTCATTGCAGTAGTTCAAGTTCAGCCTCTGATCAGTGCTTTCTCAGTGATTTGCAAATATGAAATTTAGTTTAATTTTCTGTCTGTATTAGCAACAGTAATTATGTTGCTTTTATAGAACCTAATAAAATGAACATATAAAGTCAAATTTTGAGTTTTTCTGGCTCTCTAACTCTTGTATGATGGATAAATAAACTAGAAATTAGACACTCGGTGCAAGGATGTTATACTCAACATATGAATGTGGGAAAAACTCCGATCTGGAACCAAATGTGTATTTACTGACTGTGCATAAAATATTGTATGTGAAATAACAAGTAGAATACATTCTTCTGATGTTTCTGCTTCCATTTTTTTTCTGAAAAGTTTAGTTATTATTAGTACATACAGGTAAATTGTGAAACCATGCTGTATCCATTTCTGTGTGACTAAACCCCAAGTGATAGAAACTCTGTGGCCAGAATTTTTGTTTTTCCTACCATATTTTAATTGATTTATTACACCATGCAACTGGAAGTAAGTTACTTTGTTGTTGTTGTTGTTAGGTGCCATTGAGTCGTTTCTGACTCATAGTGACCCTGTGTACAACAGAACGAACCACTGCCTCATTCCATGCCATCCTCACAATCGTTTTTATGTTTGAGCCCATTGTTGCAGTCAATGTGTCAATCCATTTCATTGAGAGTCTTCCTGTTTTTCGCTGACCCTCTACTTTACCAAGCATGATGTCCTTCTCTCGGCACTGATCCCTCCTGACAACATGTCCAAAGTATGTGAGACGTAGTCTCGCCATCCTTGCTTCTAAAGAGCATTTTGGTTGTACTTCTTCCAAGACAGATTTGTTCATTCTTTTGGCAGTTCATATTCTTCTCCAACACCACAGTTCAAAGGCATCAATATTCTTCTCCAACACCACAGTTCAAAGGCGTCAGTTCTTCTTGCGTCTTCCTTATTCATCATCCAGCTTTCACGTGCATAGGAGGCAATTGAAAACACCATGAGTTCGGTTGGGTCAGGTGCACCTTAGTCTTCAAGGTGACATCTTTGCTTTTCAAAACTTTAAAGAGGTCTTTTGTAGCAGATTTGCTCAACGCAACGCATCTTTTTATTTCTTGAGTGGTGGTTCCATGGGCATTAATTGAGGATCCAAGTAAAATGAAATCCTTGACAACTTCAATCTTTTCTCCATTTATCATGATGCTGCTTATTGGTCCAGCTGTGAGGAGTTTTGTTTTCTTTATGTTGAGGTGTAATCCATACTGAAGGCTGTGGTCTTTGATCTTCATCAGTAAGTGCTTCAAATAAGTTCCGGGAAGGAAAGAGTACTTTCTAGCAGGAGAAAGAGTAAACAGACATTCCCATAGCTGGGCAATCAGTTGAAGGCTGGGTATGAATAATCTATAGCAATAGTGAGCTCTGTAAATGCTGGGAATCTGCATCTAAACAGGTACCCCTTGTGATTCTCAATCTCTCATTTAATGGGGGAATGATATGAAATTAAATTAGAAAGAGAAGCTCAATCTGGCTTGTGGAGAGCAAACTGCTTGGACACCAGGAGGTAAGTTAGCTCCTTTAGCATTGGCGCAGAGATGGAAGAAACCGTTTGGAGCATAATCTCCATAAATTTATTCAAAGATGCTGCAGATAGAGTGAAAAGTTTACAATATATTTGACAAATCAATAAACACACTGAAGTTGTGAAAAACAACTTAAGTGTAACGTTTTACATGAAATTTTGAAGTTGTAAAATCTGGAAAAAAAAAGAATAAAGTAGAAAATTCTGTTAAAAGGGAAAAGAGTGGTGAAATACAAAGTACTTTTTTTTTTTTCATCGTGGCCATAAAAACACCCTGACATGATACATAATTTAAAACACAACCATGTATTTTTATTAATTCCCCATTTGATAAATCGTATTTACTATCATCAGTCTTATTGAACAAGTAGACTTAAAAAAAAAAAAGAAGGAAAAGAAGAAGCTCCCATCATCTCCCTAGGAAAAGGAGTTATATCTTCTTAGGCCACAGAAGCGTTAATTTAGGACATACTCCCTCAGGTCTGGAAAAGTTAATGTATCTCAAGTAACCAACTGACATTCCCCAAATGTAAGACCAGATAAAGTTTTCCCCAAAGATTCTGTGCATGTTATTCTGCTCTGCATTTGGCTAGTTTTTTTTTTTTTTTTACTGATCTTAATCTGATTGTGTTGAACTGTACAACCTGCTCTTTTAGCATTTTCTTTGTCTGGCAGGAGTTCTGACATTAGGCTGCATGGCTAACATCAAACATGAAGAGAAATTTGTTTCTGGCAAAGCAGTTAAGATAGGTGCCTTTTTCCTGAATGTCAGGAATATTCTAACTGTCATGGAAAGCTGCATTGATGGAGGAGGCAGTGATGTAGAAAACTCTAAACCACAGATAATTCTAGTTATTTCTACCTGAGTTAAAAATACAATTTCACACACATAGGTTCAAGTTAAACAATAGCAATAAATGTGCCCTCGGCTGGGAATTAGGCCACTTGGCTTCTGATTTAAGCTTAAAGGCAGAATTGTGTGGTATTGGAGAAATTACTTAACTTCCCCAAGATTGTTTCTTCATCTGTAATATGAGAAAAATGATATGACTGACATGATAGCTCTCATGTACTATTGGTAGGAATATAAATTGGTATAACATGTTTGGAAATCCTCAGTGATCTTAAGTCTCAAGCTAGAAATTTTTAATGGGGAAACGTATTTTTCAGTTTTTTTTTTGTTGTTGTTTTTTGCTACTACAATTTTTCTTCTATTTATAAATCATCTGATTTCAAGAAGGGTATCTAACTTTTATTTTTCAGTTTTCACCATCTCTCTCAAGTGACCATGAAGACACTGAAAGAGTTAAAACTGGGTTGGAGTCAACTTTCTCTAAATCACATGCCATAAAATACATGGAATGGGGTTAGGGTGAGATTGTGCACCTAAAGTTGGAAGTTCTAATAGGAAGGAAAATAAGGTGAAATCATTTCAGTAGAAAACCAATACTTTTCTGTTTGGTCAACGTATATTTCTTTGTATTCATTTTTTTGTGTTGTGTTTTCTTATTCACATTGTGGATACAGTTTTTTGTTTTGGCTATAGGGATTGGAAATATCTTCTCCCAGTCAATGCCTTTTGTTTTCAACTTGATTAATTTTTTATTATAGATAGGTTTTAAATATTAACATATATAAGTTTATCAGTTTCCCATTATTGTATGGTATGTGTGTGTTTAAAGAAATAATTTCCTACCCTGAGGTTATAATGATACTTCCTGATATTTTTCTGAAAATTAAGCTTTATTTTCATATTAAGTCTTTAGTTCACCTGTAAACTTTTTAAAGTAGTGTGACAAGGGATCTACTTTTATTTCCTTTTTCAGTAGGCATAATCACTTATTGCAGTGCCGTTTTAAATCATTAATGAGGATTGCTTATCAAATGCTATGTCTGTTTATTTAGATGGTGCTTTTGCTCCTTCTGTCACTGGAAGTAGTATATTACATCAATAGATTTTCTGATTTTAAGCCCTCCTCGCATTCCTATGATAAAGCCTCCTTGGTCGTGATGTATTCTATTTTACATACTGCTGAATTCAATTTGCTAATATATTATTTAGTAGTATCATCTATGCAACTAGATTGTTGTTGTTAGTTTCTGTCAGTTCCTACTCATGACAGCCCCATGTGTGTCAGAGTAAAACTGTGTTCCATAAGGTTTTCAAGGCTGTGACCTTTCAGAACCAGGTTACCAGGCCTTTTGAGGCACCTCTGGATGGATTTGATCCTCCAACCTTTCAGTTAGTAGTCCTAGGATTAACCTTTTGCACCACAAATCCTGGATATTATGCTACCTCTTTGCTGGATGGAAACCCTGGTGGCACAGTGGTTAAAAACTATGGCTGCTAATTAGAAGGTCGGCAGATCGAATCCACCAGGCACTACTTGGAAACTCTATGGGGCAGTTCTACTCTGTCCTATGGGGTTGCTATGAGTCAGAATTGACTTGGTGGCAGTGGGTTTTTTGGTTTTTCGTTGCTGGATATCTCTCATTGTATGTTTACATAAAAGAAAAATGAAAATAATTTTCTAATTTCTCATTTATTAAGGGATACTATTAATGGACTGTTGTACCATAAAGCAAAGTCTTTGTAGTATAGGTATCCATTCTTTTTTGTCTTTATTAAAATTTTAGACAAATGGAAGGAATACACAGAGTCACTATACCAGAAAGAATTAGTTGACATTCAGCCATTTCAAGAGGTAACATATGATTAGGGACCAATGGTACTGAAGAAAGAAGTCCAAGCTGCACTGAAGGCATTAGTGAAAAACAAGGCATTGGGAATTGAAGGAATACCAACTGAGATGTTTCAACAAATGGATGCAGTGCTGAAAGCACTCACTCTTCTGTGCCAAGAAATTTGGAAGACAGCTACCTGGCCAACTGACTGGAAGAAATCTTTATTTATGCCTATTCCCAAGAAAGATGATCCAACTGAATTTGGAAATTATCAAACAATATCATTAATATCACATGCCAGCAAAATTTTGTTGAAGATCATTCAAAAGTGGCTGCTCCAGTATACCAACAGGGAACTGGCAGAAATTCAAGCTGGATTTAGAAGAGGATGTGGAACCAGAGATATCATTGCTGGTGTTAGATGGATCCTGGCTGAAAGCAGAGAATACCAGAAAGATGTTTACCTGTGTTTTATTGACTATGTAAATACATTTGACTGTGTGGATCATAACAAATTATGGATAACATTGCAGAGAATGGGAATTCTGGAACACTTAATTGTGCTCATGAGGAACCGGTACGTATATCAAGAGGCAGTTGTTGGAACAGAACAAGGGGATACTGCATGGTTCAGAATCAGGAAAAGTGTGTGTAAGAGTTATATCCTTTCACTATACTTATTCAGTCTATATGCTGAGCAAATAATCTGAGAAGCTGAGCTATCTGGAGAAGAATGTGGAATCAGGATTGGAGGAAGACTCATTAACAACCTGCGATACACAGATGATACAACCGTGCTTGCTGAAAGTGAAGAGGACTTGAAGCACTTACTAATGAAGATGAAAGACTACAGCCTTCAGTATGGCTTACATCTCAACATAAAGAAAACAAAAATCGTCACAACTGGACCACCAAGCAACATCACGATAAACAGAGAAAAGATTGAAATTGTCAAGGATTTCATTTTACTTGGATCCACAATCAACAGCCATGGAAGCAGCAGCCAAGAAATCAAAAGACACATTGCATTGGGCAAATCTGCTGCAAAAGACCGCTTCAAAGTGTTGAAAAGCAAAGATGTCAGTCTGAGGACTAAGGTGCGCCTGACCCAAGCCATGGTGTTTTCATTCGTCTCCTATGCATGTGAAAGCTGGATAATGAATACAGAAGACCAAAGAAGAATTGATGCCTTTGAATTGTGGTGTTGGTGAAGAATATTGAATATACCATGGACTGCCAAAAGAAGGAACAAGTCTGTCTTGGAAGAAGTATAGCCAGAATGCTCCTTAGAAGCAAGGGTGGCAAGACTACGGTTCACATACTTTGAACATGTTGTCAGGAGGATCAGTCCCTGGAGAAGGACATCATGCTTGGTAAAACAGAGGGTAAGCGAAAAACAGGAAGACCTTTAAAGAGATGGATTGACACAGTGGCTGCAACAGTGGGCTCAAGCATAGTAACAATTGTGAGGATAGCGCAGGATCAGGCAGTGTTTCGTTCCTTTGTGAATAGGGTGGCTATGAGTCGGAACCAACTCAACGGTGCATAAAACAACATCTGTAGGCATCTATTCTTTTTGCCTTTATTCAAATTTTAGACAAAAATTTTGAATGAGCCATTGTGTGTTATGGACATATATATTCTTATACATTTTGTACTTTTGTCGTAAAGAAATAAAAAGAAGATATACTTTGAAGACTATATTTCTTTCATTAATAAATCATAGATATTAAGCAACATATTCCAGAATTCTACATTAAGGACTGCCTACATTTTTGTAAACTTATATCTCTTGTTGTGAACTGGTTAAGTGATACGACTGCAAACCAGAAGGTCGGCAGTTCAAATCCACCAGCCACTCCTTGGAAACCGTGTGGGGCAGTTCTACCTTGTCCTTTAGGGTCATTATGGGTCAGAATCAACCCGATGATGGCAGGTTTGGGTTTTGGTTTTGATACTTGAATTTAATAAATAAAATAATTCAGGCCTGATAAAAAGATATCCAAACGGTATTTCATACCAGTGGCTTAAACTATGATACCGTTTATAGTCTATATATTTTAAGCTCTAAATAGCATTTGCTACTTTTTGTAAAAATTACTTTTATATCATATTTGTAAATAGGATAACTGAACATGGTGAAGAAGAAAAAATCTTATAACTGTATTCATCTACTATGAAAAAAATGTTTTATGTAACTGGCTGTGGCCAACTTTCTTAGTTTACTTATGCTAATGCAGCGATGATACAGGCTTTTTGAAAAACAGTGTGTAATCAGGTAAATTAAAATTATGATTTTTATGGATAAGAGCCAGATTCAGTTCATTGAGAATATTAATCTTGCCTGTTCTTTATTTGCTCCGTGTATGGTGTATAGCAAGTGCTTAGTAAATGTTACATTACAGAAACTAGATTCCAGAGAGATTAGGTGATTTTTCCAAGTTCTGATTACTTTTACACATTTTAAAAAATATATAGTCTTTGGAGATTTTAGACTGTGTTCTTGAGATATAACACAAATATTATTAGCAAAAAGCTCATTAGTGGGAAAAAAAAAAAAGAAGAAGTGAAGTTTAGGTCTCCTGGTTATTATTTCAGTGACCTTTGCATTGCCCTAGAGTTGAATATATGGTTATTTTTATACATAAAAAAATCGACTGCTTTAAAATAATTTTTTAAGTGTAAGTTAAGGTACTATGTTATTCCTTTGCTGTGTAAACAGCAGTTTTCAAGTAACTCAGGACTTAAAAGTCATCATCCTTTGAGTTAAAGTTGTGTTATTCTATATAAAGAAGATGGTTTCTGGCATTCCCCTTCTCTGAGAATTTTGAAAAGATGTCAGAAAAACTTGTCTTATTTGCTTTGAAGTAAGAAACCAAGATAAAACTAAAATAAAATTAAAAAGGAGCTTAGACAACATTTCAGCTCATGCTGTTTTTGAAAAAAAAAAAAAATGTCCAAATGTATATAGTAACCTTGTGTCTTGGTAGTAAGTCTGTAGACCTTATCAGATCAATCTAAATTGAGTTAGTGTATATGTGGTAGCCAGAAACTGGTGGAAATTAGTTTATCTTCCCCAGACTCTTTCTGTTTTCTTTGTACAAAGTAGGATAAACTCATTTTTAGACCTGATTAGGTTTCCTTGCTGCTTTTTTCCCTTTTTTTCTAAAATGGCAGGGATAGTTCATATTTTGTTAGATTCACACCAACTATTAAAACAGGAAGCCATTAAAAAGCCCCAGGCACACATATGGCATCTGCAGCTATGATTTGGAGAAAGACATTTTGAATATAACCTGTAACATTTCCAAGTAAGGAATATGAACAGTTATTCCTGATGTCTTTTAGCTTCATTGGTTGTAAATAACTAATTGAAGCTATAGGGATGAGTCTCATGATATACATAAATGCTAGCGACGCGGCTGGCATTTATTCCTCTTTATTTTATTAGCAGGGTCTGTAGAAAATGCATTTCAATCCCATGAGACAGACGGGAAGGCTGTTGCATGGATAATCTTAGTGGCCATTTTAGGAGGTTGTTTGTTTTAAATACTACAGTGTTTCTTTTATTTAAATGTGGAATTTTATTTTTCTCAGTGGATACATTTCTTCATGCAGCTTCTCGATTATAACCTTAGACTGTACTCAGAGTGTTTGTATCAACAACCACTTATGTAATGCTTTATGAAATAATTTTACTAGTCTGCTGATTGTCTATTTGAATAAAGACATTTATTAATTACAAAGACATATTTTTGAAAGTTCTTTTATTTCACTAACTTTTATGTAAGATTTAAATATATTGTGTATATTTGCATGTATCAAGGGTTCTCTGCTCATTTGAACTCTTAAAAGCTACTAATTTGTGAGGGAATTATCCGATTCTTAAGAGATTCGAAGGCAGAACTTAATATTGGTTTATATAACTCTTTAAGAAAAATTATTGTGTCATCTATTGCCTATTCCACTTAGAATGAACAGCTATTTATCTTCATAGAAAATGGTGCTGATTTAGTTGCTCTGCCCTCCAAATAAATCTGGTGAAAATACTGTGATCGGGTAAACTCCTAGTAATCATGGCTGTCTGATGTGTCAAAGAGGTTTATTAAAACTCAGCACCAGCTGCTACATAGTAGTCTTCTCATTCATTGTACCTCACAAAATCTACAAATGCTCAGAACATGACTTTTCTTTAAGCTGTAAGTGGCAGCTCCCAAAGACTCAAGCGGTCCTGTTTCATACACAGTCAAAAAAAAAAAAAAAAGAATAAAAAAAGCCAGCTCTCCAATTTATTCCTTAATAATAACAATCTTCCAAGACTCCATATTTTCCTAGGTCATTTAGACAAATGTTGCTTTACATCAATATATAATTAAATGATACATTATCAGTTTAAATTGCATTTTTGGTATATTGTTTCAGAGTAATTGTGATTTATGGTGCTACTGACTGCTTTTATAATTGTTATGTGTTCTGTAGCTTAGTGATGTTTTTAACTTTGTTCTAGTGCCCTCAGGCAAAAATTACAATGGGCACAATTTTATAAATCAAACTCATTAATAAATAATTTTTTCATTATGTCTCTGAAATAAAGAGGACTACATAGGATGGCCTTTTAAAAACATTACTTCTTATAATTTAATATGGCTTTAAATGGGGCATTGTACATAATATATGGTAATGAGACCATCCCTTCTAGCCTTATAGGTGTTTTATGGCAAATATCACAGTGAAGGAATATTCAAGAGCTTCCAGAAAGTCAGGCAATGAGTTTCATCTTATGTCGTTTTCTTCCTTAAATTGAGAACTTCTGTGTTAGTAAACTTTGGTTACATATTTGTACAGACTTCTTCCCAGTGAGCATGGTGAAGAGATATGACTACACCCTCCTGAAAGAAAAAAAAAAAAAATTTTTAAATGTATGTACACAAAGTTCAAGACAGCTCAATAACTTATTTAATTTACCCTAAAAAATAGAAAAGAACCATATTTTAAGGAACATTTATATGTCTATGGGAGTTTAAAGTTCATCCTATCTCCATGAAAATAAGAAACTTCACCTTTTTTAGGTTGCAAAATTATTTCTATGCAACCTGTTTTTTATAAGAAGTAAATTTAAAAAATGTTGGCCCTAGTTTTCTTACCTATATGAGAATTCTTAATAGACGGGTTTTTTTGATACAATGGTAAAATACTCAATACACCATCCCAAAGTAACTTTTTACTTACTTTTGCAGTTATTTTTTTTTAATATATAAAATAGTTTTTGCTTTATATTGTGCTGTTCAAACTACGGATCTAATTTTAACCATGATTTTAATCCTCGTACCTAAAAATAAAACTAATATTCATCTAGAGTAAAAATGTATAAAGTACCCCATTTCAATATTGAACAGCTGGTTGTAATTTGTAAGATGCTATGAAGTTATATAACAGTATTTTACTATGTGAAAAGTTTCAATTATGTAATTAACAGTGACTATCTTTTTATCATAATAATTAATTTTGTGAAGTGTACTGTGTTATATGGGAGGATTTTCTTTAAACCTTCACTTTTACCTAATTCCATGCCACTGAGTGGTTTTGTTTATAATTGCCTTGTAATATTCTGAAGAGGGGAATGAGGAACTTAAAAACTAAAAATGTGACCTTCAACTTCGTTAAGTAGCTAAAATTACTCATGATTTTTAATGCCCTAAAATGCAGTGCAGGTTTTTTTTTTTATTATTAACTTTTATTGAGCTTCAAGTGAACGTTTACAAATCAAGTCAGTCTGTCACATATAAGTTTATATACATCTTACTCCTTACTCCCACTTGCTCTCCCCCTAATGAGTCAGCCCTTCCAGTCTCTCCTTTCGTGACAATTTTGCCAGCTTCCAACTCTATCCTCCCATCCTCCCTCCAGACAGGAGATGCCAACACACTCTCAAGTGTCCACTTGATATAATTAGCTCACTCTTCATCAGCATCTCTCTCCTACCCACTGTCCAGTCCCTTTCATGTCTGATGATTTGTCTTCGGGAATGGTTCCTGTCCTGTGCCAACAGAAGGTTTGGGGACCATGCCCGCCGGGATTCCTCTAGTCACAGTCAGACCATTAAGTATGGTCTTTTTATGAGAATTTGGGGTCTGCATCCCACTGATCTCCTGCTCCCTCAGGGGTTCTCTGTTGTGCTCCCTACCAGGGCAGTCATCGATTGTGGCCGGGCAACAACTAGTTCTTCTGGTCTCAGGATAATGTAGGTCTCTGGTTCAAGTGACCCTTTCTGTCTCTTGGGCTCTTAGTTGTCGTGTGACCTTGGTGTTCTTCATTCTCCTTTGCTCCAGGTGGGTTGAGACCAATTGATGCATCTTAGATGGCCACTTGTTAGCATTTAAGACCCCAGATGCCACATTTCAAAGTGGGATGCAGAATGTTTTCATAACAGAATTATTTTGCCAATTGACTTAGAAGTCCCCTTAGAGCATGGTTCCCAGACCTCTGCCCTTGCTCCGCTGACCTTTGAAGCATTCATTTTATCCCGGAAACTTCTTTGCTTTTGGTCCAGTCCAATTGGGCTAACCTTCCATGTATTGAGTGTTGTAAAGGTATGGGTTAACTGTGAGCTGAGTTGGCTTGTTCTCTCGAAAGGTAACTAAATTCATGCAAGCAACAAAATAAATCTAGTCAGTCAAAAGTGTTGATCACCAGTACATTAAATGGCCCCATTATAATTGGCTATTGACTTGAAGAATGTTCAAAAGTTACCTGTTACCAGTTGCCACTGAGTTGATTCCAACTCATGGTGACCCCATGTGTGTCAGTGTAGAACTGTGCTCCACAGGGTTTTTAAGAGCTTATATTTCAGAAGTAGATTGCCAGCCCTTTCTTTTGAGGCACTTCTGGGTAGACCGAACTCTCCAACCTTTCGATTAGCAACCAAGCATGTTAACCTCTTGCATTATCCAGGGACTCCATGCTCAAAAGTACTGGGTAATAAATTGTATCTTGCAATGTTAATACCCTTTCCATATTTATGGCCATATCCTAGGAGAACTACAGATTGAATTCCATGTCTTTTTTGGTTCAGTAGTTGTTAACATACTTCAAATTCAATATATGTTATTTGGAGCTTCTCAAATTGTGTTCCACAGATTTCTAATCTTCTGGAATGATCCCTCATCATATAAGATTGGAAAACGCCGATAATAATAGCATATGACTAATTCCTAAAGATCATTCTCACAAGGTAATATAATTGATTTAGTTTTAAGAGGCAAAATAATCCTTATTTGACCCTTATGTATTCCCTCCAATGGGGTTCACAATATACAAAATTAAAAATTCTGAGAAGTATTATGATTGAAAAAAAAATTTGGTTAATTTTAAGCTAATGTTCCCCAAATTTATTTGACCTCAGGACTCATTTTATAAGTCCTACCTACTAATACTCCAAAGAAGATGTTGTGAGAAATACTGATCTTGTCACATTTCATTAACAGCATTAAAAGTCAACCCTAAATCTAGCCCCTCAGTTACAAATGGTTTAATTAATTATCAAGTTTAAAAAAAAAAAAAAAAAACTAGGTTTAAATTAAGTGTTGCTATCAGTCAGAATCAACTTGACGGCAATGAGTTTGATTTTTTGTTTTGAGAAAGGAAAGGAGGAAGGAATATTAATTATCAAGTTTTTTTTTTTTTTAATTAATGTCTAGATTCAGATTTGTAGGTGGGTAGGAGAAAGGAAGAAAGAAGTGTTGTCATTCCTGAGAAATGTCTAAAATTATTGTGCTTGAAAGGGCCTAAGAGCCCAGGTACTTGGGTTCCTGTGGAGTCTTGAGCGGATTACAGAACGTTTTTCGTCTTGTTCTGCTAGTTTATCAGTCGAGGGTGTCAGGCAACCATCCTTTGAGTTCTGACATTTTATGTCTCAAGACTTAATTTCATAGCCTGTTATTCTTCTATTTAAACAATAAAAGACAGTCGAAAAACCAAAACCAAACCCATTGCCATGGAGTTGATTCTGACTAATAGCTACCCTGTAGGGCAGTGTAGAACTGCCCCATTGAGTTTCTAGGGAGTGGCTGGTGAATTCCAACTACGGACATTTTGGTCAGCAGCCTGAGCTCTTAGCCACCTGCACTGTCAGGGCTCCATAAAAGACAGGATGTAGGAATTCTGGTGTCCGGGTGGTACATGAGGAATATCATTATTAACATACAGTAACTTTTTCTAATGTCTCCTTTAATGGAAAGTAGCTATTTGCATTTGTCACAAATTAAACTCACCTAGTCATTAAAATTCCACTCTCTGAATCTTGACTGAATAATTAGGAATGACTTCACTGAAATGTTAGTCCCAGAGAATCAGTTTATATATGTATAACATACATGGCTTTCAAAAAAGGCATTTTATGTAATTAAGAGCGAAGTATGGTTTATTTATGAAAAGGTTCTTTCCATGGTTAAATATTTAGCCTGAACTAATTAGGAACCATGACAATTTTAGTTAATAAGTTAAAGCATTGAAAACTCTGATTGGGTATTCATATTTTAGCCTTGCTCCTTTTATTAGATATGACAGAGCAATTTAGTATCTTAAGTTCACTCTGGCTATTGCTGCATCATTCTTCGTAATTTTATCAATTGCACAGTTTTCCCTTTATGGTTTCAAGTCAGAGTATTCATTTTCTAAAGATGTGTCAAGGATCCATTTTTTGGTCTTAGTAATTTCCCACTCAAATGTATGTTATTAATCCATTATGGTTCATATAAATGTCCTGCCAAGGTAGACATTCAAAATAAACATGACTTCATTAATTTAAAAGCTTTTTTTTTCATTAATTTAAAAGTGTAGTATTTTGCTTGAATTCGTATCTTCTTTCCCTCCTACCTACCTTCCTTCCCTCCTCTCTTTTTTTTCCACTACCTTTCTCCTTCCCTCTCTCTCTTTCTTTTGTTCTTTCTTCCATCAATCCATAGAGTGGTGGTTGTAAAACATTTCCACAAATTGTTTGACACCCTTTCCCTTAAGAGATGGAGTCTACGTCCCCTTGAATCTCAGGTCACGTGTAACCAGTAACATGCAGGAGACATTGTGTGTCTGAAGCCGAGTAAGAAAAGGCCACATAGCTTCCTCATAATTCCCTTGAGACACTGGCTCTGGGAGAAGCCTGCTGTCATTTAAGAAGTTCCATTACTCTGAGTGTACCTGAAGAAGAGGCTGTGAAGGTGCTCTGGTTGAAGGCCCCAACAAAGCTCCAAGCTCACAGCTGGTATCAGCAGCCAGCTGAGTGAATGAGTCATCTTGGATGTGCAGACCAGCCAGGCCTTCCTCTGTAGACCTTCACAACATTTCACTGCAACCCTGTAAGAAACTACATGTGGGAGCTGCCCAGTTGAGCCTTTCTGCAATTCTCAACTCACAAAATCTTTATACCACAAAGTCTTAATTTGTTATATAGTAATAGTAATTAGAACAAGTAGTTTTAATAAATTACACAAACTGCTCTTACATGATGTAATATATTCCAAGACGTAATCATGATTTTTAGATTATTTTGCCTCTTAACACTGAATCAGTTATATTATTACCTTGTGAGAATGATCTTTAGAAGTTAGTAATACGCTGTGAGTCGGAATCAACTCAACAGCAACTGGTTTATACATAAGCTTTGAGTGTGCTGACAATGTAAATCACAGATGTCATGTTTCAAAACAAAACATTTCATAAAATTAGGCTGAAGTAAAAATTAATGCACTATAGAGTTTAATTCTCATTTAATTATAAAATGGCAGAAAGTTGCCTTGGTATAAATTTTAAGATTTTAAGAGGCTTCATATGCTAATATTCTACCTACCCAGAAATCAATCATTTGTCGATAAGGTCAACTTGGTGAGCTATGGTAGAGAACTAGAACTCTTAGGACCTCATTCAGTGCCTTTTACTTATTTTATGTACATTTTAACTAGTATTTATATTATTGTAGGAGTAATCTATATTGTTGTTAGCTGCTGTTGAGTCAGCTCTCACTTCATCATGACCCCATGTGTAAGGGAATGAAATACTGTCCAGTCCTAGTGCCATCTCCATAATCTTGTAGATTGGACCGTTGTCATCCATAGGTTTTCATTTGCTGATTTTTAGTAGATCACCAGGCTTTTCTTCCTAATCTATCTTAGTCTGGAAGCTCGGATGAAACCTGCTCAGCACCGTAGCAACACGTAAGCCACCACTGACAGGCTGGCGGTGGCTCTGCATGAGGTGTGTTGTCTGAAATTGAACTTGGGTCTCCCGTGAGGACTCTACCGCTGATCCACCACTGAGCTCAAATATATATATACCATATAACCATTTGAGTTTTGTGTGTGTGTGTGTGTGTATCCTTAAAATTCAAATGTACGCCACCACAAAGAAAAACAATATATTGAAAAGTCAGTCTCACTGCCTCTTATTCAGTCTGAATCCAGAGGCAGCCATGGCTCAAAATTGTTGTTTTTTAATTTTTTTTTTGGTGGCTATTATTGTAACTTTAAGTGAAATATTACCTGTACTTCTCTTGTCCTTGATTTTTCAACTCTATATGAAGTCGGAAATTTTTTTTTTTTTTTTTTTTTATATGAAGTCTGTTCTTGACTACCTTCAATCGTAGATGAGGAATTGCATATAGTACTTACATCGCTTCCCCCTCCTATTCACCTCCTCCACTTCCTGATTGTTATGTATCATTATCAGGCTAATGTCTTTAGGGTAATGGTAGCCTTTATGGCTTTAAATCATATACTTGAGCACCTATATCTTGATGTACCCACCTTAGCCAATACTTTTTACTCCCTGCTATATGAAAAAGGAAGAAATTAGAATATATTTTCTTCTTTGAACTTCACATTGATTCATCACTCAAATTATGAGTCCATTACAGTGTTTATTGGAAAACTGTTCTGCTGTTGGGTATTTGGGTTGTTTCCAGTTTGAACTATCAGCATTCTTGTACTTGTCTTTTGGTTATAGGCTATATGCATTTTTTTAAATTTGAGAAGAAAATACCAAATAGTTTTTGAAATGTCTGTCACCAGCAGTAATAAAGGATTGTGTGCGTCATATTCTTACCAATAGTTGATATTTTGTCTTTTTTATTTTTACTATTTTGATGGATATGTAATTGTATGAAATTAGGGTTTAATTTGCATTTCCTTCACGGTTAATGAGCTTAAAGCATCTTTTCATGTTTATTGGCTATATCTTCACCTTTTTTGAAATGCTTATTCAGGTCTCTTGCCTTTTTTTTTTTTTTTTTTTAATGGAGCCTCTCTATCTGCCTCCCCTCTCTCATTGATTTGTAGGTACTCTTTACATATTCTCAATAAGAACCCTCTTGTCAACAATATATGCCACAAATATCTGTGACTTGCTTTTTTTAGTTTCTGTGTGGTGGCTCTTTTTTTGTGCTTTAAGTGAAAGTTTACAAATAAAGTTAGTCATACAAAAACTTATATACACCTTGCTATGTACGCCTAGCTGTTCTCCCCCTAATAAGACAGCACACTCCTCCTCTCCACCCTGTATTCCCCATGACCATTCAACCAGCTTGTATCCCCCTGTGCCTTCTCATCTCACCTCCAGACAGGAGCTGCCCACATAGTCTCATGTATCTCCTTAAGCCAAGAAGCTTACTCCTCACTAGTATCATTTTCTGTCTTATAGTCCAGTCCAACCCCTGTTTGAAGAGTTGGCTTCAGGAATGGTTCCAGTCTTGGGCTCTGTGTGGTGGCTTTTGATGAGCAATTCTTATTTTTAACATAGTCCAATTTATCCATCCATTTCATTACAGACAGTGATTTTTGTGTCTTGTTTAATATGACTTTCCCTACCCCCAAATCATGAAGACTTTGTTATTTTTGAGAAGCTTTATTATTTTTGTTATTCTCTTTTAGATCCATAATCCACCTGAAAATTTTTCCCCTGTGGTGTTAACTGTTTTAACCCATTTGACAGAGTACAGCTGCTCTATAGGGTACTTACAGAAGTAGATCTTTCTCCTGCATGGGTTAAACTAGAGGTCTGTTTTCTTTCTTTGTTTTCTTTTTTCATATATTATACACAATTGACCTAAGAATATTTTTTTAAAAAAAGGCAGTTTTACTTATGTCTTTTCAATTTCTATGCCTTTATCTCCTTTTCTTGCCTTATTACACTGGCCAAGAACTTACAGTACAATATTAAATATAAGTAGTGAGAAAAAATATCCCTGCTGTCTTCCTAGTGGAAACCCTGGTGGCATAGAGGTTAAGTGCTATGGCTGCTAACCAAAGGGTCGGCAGTTCAAGTCCACCAGGCGTTCCTTGGAAACTCTATGGGGCAGTTCTACTCTGTCCTATAGGGTCGCTATGAGTCGGAATCGACTCGACGGCACCGGGTTTGGTCTTCCCAATCTTAGGCAGAACACACTTAGTTTTCACCATTAAATATGCTGTTAGCTTTAAATTTTTCATAGATTATCTTTGTTAAGGTTGAAGATTTCTCTATTCCTAACTTTCTGAAACTTTTAATATAAAGAGGTTTGGATTTTGTCAAATGTTTTTCTATATCTTTTAATAGCTATCTCTTTTTTTAACATGGCAAATTACATTGAGAGATTTTTGAATGATAAATCAAGCTTGCATTCCCAGGATAATCCCCACTTGGTCAAGAAATATTGTATTGCTGGGTTTCATATGCTAATATTTTATTTTATTAGCAAGCAAAATTTTGCTAAAGATGATTCAAAAACGGCTGCAGCAGTATATCGACAGGGAACTGCCAGAAATTCAGGCCGGTTTCAGAAGAGGACGTGGAACCAGAGATATCATTGCTGATGTCAGATGGATTCTGGCTGGAAGCAGAGAATACCAGAAGGATGTTTACCTGTGTCTTACTGACTATGCAAAGGCATTCGACTGTGTAGATCATAACAAATTATGGATAACATTGCGAAGAATGGGCATTCCAGAACACTTACTTATGCCCATGAGGAACCTTTACATAGATCAAGAGGCAGTTGTTCGGACAGATCAAGGGGATACTGATTGTTTTAAAGTCAGGAAAGGTGTGCGTCAGGGTTGTATTCTTTCACCATACCTATTCAATCTGTATGCTGAGCAAATAATCTGAGAAGCTGGACTATATGAAGAAGAACGGGGCATCAGGATTGGAGGAAGACTCATTAGCAACCTGCGTTATGCAGATGACACAACCTTCCTTGCTGAAAGTGAAGAGGACTTGAAGCACTTACTAATGAAGATCAAAGACCACAGCCTTCGGTATGGATTGCACCTCAAAGTAAAGAAAAGAAAAATCCTCACAGCTGGACCAATGAGCAACATCATGATAAATGGAAAAAAGATTGAAGTTGTCAAGGATTTCATTTTACTTGGATCCACAATCAACAGCCATGGAAGCAGCAGTCAAAAAATCAAAACACGCATTGCATTGGGTAAATCTGCTGCAAAGGACCTCTTTAAAGTGTTGAAGAGCAAAGATGTCACCTTGAAGGCTAAGGTGCACCTGACCCAAGTCATGGTATTTTCAGTCACATCATATGCATGTGAAAGGTGGGCAATGAATAAGGAAGACCAAAGAAGAGTTGACCCCTTTGAATTGCGGTGTTGGCGAAGAATATTGAGTATACCATGGACTACCAGAAGAATGAATAAATCTGTCCTGGAAGAAGTACAACCAGAATGCTCCTTAGAAGCAAGGATGGCGAGACTACGTCTTACATACTTTGGACATGTTGTCAGGAGGGATCAGTCCCTGGCAAAGGACATCATGCTTGGCAGGGTACAGGGTCAGCAGAAAAGAGGAAGACCCTCAACAAGGCGGTTTGACACAGTGACTGAAACAATGAGCTCAAGGATAACAATAATTGTAAGGATGGCTCAGGAACGGGTAGTATTTCATTCTGTTGTGCATGGGGTCGCTATGAGTTGAAACTGACTTGACAGCACCTGACAACAACAAGGTTTTATTAAAATGTCTGTATAAAAATATAAAAACTAAATAAAGACATTATCAAGAAAGAAAACTAGAAACTAATAACCCTCTGTTCATGAGGGTTATTAGTTTCTAGTTTTCTTTCTTGATAATGTCTTTATTTAGTTTTGATATGAGGGCAACACTGGTCTCATAAGACGAGTTGGGAAATGGTGCCTATTTCTCAAAGATTTTTTTGTAGGACTGGTTCTACTTCTTTTTTAATGGTTTGAAGTATTCCTTATGGTATCATTTAACTTGTTCCTTCATCTCCTGAATTTTCTGTGGATTGTATTCAGGGTCAGTTCTTTTGACAACACTATTTCAGAGAAGGTTCTGTCAACTTATTACCCATTTGAATCGCACTGTAAGAAATAGGATGTTTTGCTGCTGCTAAGATTAATCACTAGGCTCAGGTGAAAGCCACCTGATCCTTCCTTTATAAAATCATCCATCGCCCCTTCACCTGATGTTTTTAGCATCTATTGCAGTTTTTTTTTTTTTTTTTAATATAAACATTTAGGTTTTAAAACATCTCCCTAAGTACTGCTTTGGCAATATAAAAGTAGTGTCATATTTTTATCGTGTGTTTCTAAATTTTCATTGTGATTTGCTCTTTGATACATGAGTTATTTACATATATACTTAAAAAGAATTCTAGCATGTGGGTTTTTTTGTGGTGGTTGTCATCGTTTTGATTTTAGTTTTCCTTTTCCTATTGATTTTAACTTTATTGTGGTCAGAGAGCGAGGCATGTATATATATTTATGGTTTGTTCAGGTTTGTTTTATGTCATAATGTGTATTCAGTTTTTTTTTCTTTATATGTTGCTTGAGTGATGCCAGTTCCTATGTCCTTTGAACATTACACCAAACTTTCTAATCTTATTCAAATAGCCTATATCCTTTAGGCTTGACTAGCCATCAGTTATTAAGAGAAGCACCGTAAAATTTCCATTATGATGGTGGATTTATCAATCTGTCTTTGTAAGTATTTCCATCGCTTATAGTTAAAAGCTATGTTGTTAGGTACATAGGTTGATAATTACTATATCTTTCCATAACAGTATTGTTTTACTTAGTCTGTTTTGCCTGATATTAACATAGTTGTACAAGTTCTTTAGTCAGCATTTACTAATATGTCATTCTGCCCTCTTATTTTAAATCATTAAATATTATGTTTTAAATGTTTCTTATAAAAGCATATACCTGGATTTTATTTTTTAAATCTGAAAATCTCTGCTTATAATGATTCTTTCATTTAAAAAAAATGGAAGCCCTTTAGACCTTTTTTCTAAAAAAGAATATACCCTTATTCAAACAAAATATTTTAAACTACAAATTAGTTATTTTTATATAAAAGAAATTTTTGACATTTCATAGTATTTTGTGAATTATTCATGATACTTTTTTTTTGCTTTAAGTAAGAAAAAAGTATCTAAATTTATCATTACATTACTTCCCCTTTGACATTTATGTATTCTGAACAATAACCATTAGAATTTTCACCTTTGTACTTTTTGTCTTAAATTTCAAGTTAAGGATCACTTAAACTATTTGAAGGATTTATTATCAGATTATTGACCTTAAAACCTGTAATGATATTTTAATATCCAGTGTGTGTGTGTAATACATTTTATATTTGAATCATAGTTGAACTTGTTTTATGTTTTATATTCATCTTAGGAATATAACAATATAATTTTCTATTATTGTCTCATATTTAGAAAAGACTGGGCTAAATTGATGAAAACGATCATCAGACATTCTGATACATTATGTGAGATAGATATATATTCTGAAATAAGCTTTAAAATATTGTCAGAATTGTTTATTGAAGTAAGGAACCTGGAGTGCTGGGAAACAAAGAGAGATAAGGTTTAATACTTTGTACAACTGTGGTGATGCTGTTGTTAACACACTGCTTTATTAGTAGGTATAGATTACTATCATTTAATATGGATTCTGACCTTTCAAGTGAAGGAGGGCTAGTCTAATTAATCATGCTATTTCTAACCTCGATTAATTTGTTATTTTAGTAAAGGCCAACAAGCTCTATTTCCTCCCTACCCCAGGTTACAGTAAATATTACAAAAATGAGACACTTTACAAAATAGTTATTGAGGTACAGCTGTTTAGAAAGCTATATAGTGTAGACATATTTACCTGACAGGAGCATTCTAGGTGAATTCTCATGTAGCCTCTTTATTTTTTATGAAGGTGCACATAGAATATGAGAGACAGGGAGTAAACAAATGGGTTATGTGGGGGCAATCACGGAGGGCTTTCTTTAATTCCTTGGAGACCAAGACATCCAATTGGACTTATTTTGCGTGGTTTGAGTTTTCTCTACATTTGTTTTGTTCTAATAAATACATTAAAAAAAAAATTAAGATGATCATATTTTACTTTTTAGATATTTTGCCATCTTTTCTATGTAATTTATCCCTATTATATATATTCTGAAAACCCTGGTGGTGTAGTGGTTAAGTGCCAGAGCTGCTAACCAAGAGGTTGGCAGTTCAAATCCGCCAGGCGCTCCTTGGAAACTCTATGGGGGCAGTGGTACTCTGTCCTATAAGGTCCCTGTGAGCCGGAATCGACTCAACAGCACTGGGTTTGGTTTTGGTTTATATATATATTCTACTATAGTGAAGAGAATCTTTGGGAAACTTCTTAAGTATGGAGAGAAACTATTCTCCACTTAAAATAGGGTTAGAGGCAATTACAAAAGAGGAAGGAAGATCTAGGACCAGGCCTTTGCTCTGCCACCAGTGTGAGGGTGCCCTGGACAAATAAGCCCACAGGTGTTGGTGTGACTTGTCTGTTCATCCTGCCCCTGTAAAGACTAGGGGATGAATGAAGTTATATGATTCAGGGAATATAGCAATTCAAAACCAGATGCTTAGACCACTAAGATAACCGATTCTGGTGCTGTGTAAGGCGCGATGTTGTAAATATAGCAGATAATTGAAATTTACATTTTAGATATGGTTATTGTTAGCAGCCCTCCTCTACCTCATTGCTTAGAGTCTTAGAAGTATGTTTTATGGTTCATATTAATGGAATTGATGCCAAATTAATTAAGCAGCTTTTTCTTTTTTTAATTCTTCTTTGATGAGATTATTAATAATAAAAACAGAAGGAAAAAAAATGTCTGAACTCAAAAGTGCACCCAAAGTGAAGATGGAAAATATTCTGTAGTTTGGAAAATAAAACCTTGAGCTTTTTTTTGGGTTCCTTTCAGTTTCGGCTTTTTTTTTTTTTTTTTTCAAACTTGTGCCCCTATTGACTAAAACTGTCATCCTTCTTTGTCCATCATATAATATAGTTTTCATAATTAACTGCTTCATTTCTTCTTTTTATGTTAATCAAATTACAGTGGTTCTTAGGCTGAAGTGGAGATGGGGTTTGGCTTTTCATAATCTTGGAAGCCCCATAGCCAGCTTTTCATAAAAACCATCAAGCTTACCCTTTAGTTCAGTAAATTTTCTGATCTTTTTCTTAAAGTTTTCAGTATTATGGACAAAAATGGTCATACTTTAGCAAGTTTGCTACACTTCATATAACCCCTTTTTGTAATGAGATTACTTGAGTAATGAGGGAGATAATGTTGGGAATTTGATGAAATGATATTTCTTTATCCAAAAGCAGATAGAAAAAAGTAAAAGCCCATGAAGGGTAGTGGTTTGAATGGGACATCAACGTGAAATGAGTGTCACCATTTCACTGGTATTAAATATTAGACCTTTCAAATGGCAAATAGTATCACCAATAATATCGTACACACACACAAAACAACAACAAAAAATTTAAAAACTCTTCCACATTTAAAACAATTCTGACCACCATAGCTATTCAGCATAGGAAAGATAGACTGTGTGTCGTATCATTTTATGTGGATATTGTGGGTTGACCAGAAGGACGTACTGAAGAAATCCTTAAAGTATGGTTTCAAATTTCAAAGTGGATTTGTAGAAGATAACAGGGTTAAGACAACTATTCTACTCCACAGCAATTATATATTGAGAACTATTTTTATGCATAGGAGTCCAGGTGAATATGATTCTAAAAGGTTATCAGGTAAATGACTTCAGGCTTTGAAGAGTTTGTAACTGCAAACCAAATAACTATCATGGTTGTGCAATGAGAATATAACTTTTGGACACACAACAGTCTTTCCAGTAACATCCCCATGTACAACAGTCATCATTAGCATCTGAATGGAAGCTGAGGATAATGAAAGAAACATACTCAGTGACACAATTCACCTTGTACAGTCAATTCTTTTATAGAAAAAGATTAAAATTTGAAAGACTTTGAGATTAAATGAGAAAATCAATTAAGTCAAGAAGCGTAAATGTATGGCAATATCAAATACTTAAGTTACGGTGGAGGGAAATAAAATGAATGGATTGGTATACTGCTTTGTAAAATAATAGGGTGAGATGTGATCAGTTGAATTTAGGGAATGACTGAGTTGCTTTGAAAAATAATGGAAAAGAAGCCAAGCAATTTTGCTCTGTTTCAAACCATTTAGACCATAACCACAAGAATGAAGAGGAAGACAAAATTATGGTAAATTAAAAGTTAACCCTCAAATTTCACTATTTTTTAGGCTAAGGTCTGGGAGCACATTAATAAAAAAATTACTGATTACTTCCTGGTCTCAACCCCTTGTGGCAATAGTGTAGATTTATATGAATGACTGTGGATTTCAAAGTGCAAACAATATTGAGTGGTGGCAAAACTCAAGACCTCTCCTTTTCTGCAAACTTCAAGCCTTGGTAACCCAGTCATGATAATATGTACCACCTTGAGGGGAACACTTGACCACCGAACTACCTGGGCAGTGCCTTGGAGAGGAGCAAATGAGGCCAGAGAGGAGCACAGAGATAAATTGCATAGTCTTCCTTTCACCATCCGTGGCACTTGAGCTTACTGCTGTAAGCCAACTACCAAGCAGTCATACATTTCTCTACTTCTCCTTTCTGTGGAGACAATGAATCTGAACCTGAATTTTCATTGCTTCTCCATTTCCTGGAATCAAAGAATAGGATTGAGTCCACTATTTTGTATGTACTCTTTTGGACTCAGTGAATGCCCTAACCATTACCTTTGCTGCATACATGTATTTCAACCTTCGAGAATGAATAAAAACCAGTTTTTATCTTTATTGTCATATCTGTAACTTGATCATTTCTCAGAAGGTTGCTATCTTAGTCATCTAGTGCTGGTATAACAGAAATACAAGTGGATGGCTTTAACAAATTTATTCTTTCATCGTCCAGTAGGCTATAAGTACAAACTCAGGGTGTCAGCTCCAGGGGAAGGCTTTCTCTCGCTGTTGGCTCTGGAGGAAAGGTTCTTGTCATCAGTCTTCCCTTGGTCTGGGAGTATCTCAGTGCAGGAACCTCAGGTCCAAAGGACGCTCTCTGCTTCCGGCACTGCTTTCTTGGTGGTATGAGGTTCCCAACTCTCGGCTTGCTTCCCTTTCCTTTTATCTCTTGAGAGATAATAGGTGGTGCAGGCCACATCCCAGGGAAACTCCCTTTACGTTGGATCTGGGATGTGACTTGGTAAGGGTGTTACAATCCCACTCTAATCCTTTTAACATAAAATTACAATCACAAAATGCAAAATAGCCGCAGAATGCTGGGAATCATTGCTTAACCAAGTGATACACACATTTTTGGGGGGACATAATTCAATCCATGACAGTTGCCCACAGAAAATTTACAATATGTTTGGTTACATAGAACTGTTAGTTTTGTTTCCTGTTGCCATATCCGTCTGAAGAGCTGTTAAATGCTCTAGTTTTAATCTGCTGTGATTGCCTCACAAGTGAAGAGGTGATTTTTTTTAGAGGCACATCACTTCAATGTCCGCAGCTATAGTCAAAGTATTTCCTTTGTAATAAGAAGAGAAGAGAGGGGTTTACATCACCACTTGGCTTAAAAACCCTTTATCTTTCAGGAAGCATGCACTTTGCTGTGCAAACCTGGGAATTCATTAAAACTGTGAGATTGTCTCTCTGATTAGGCATGGCCAAGGGCTGGGGAGATGGTGCTGTGGTAGAAACCTTAACAAGAAATTGAATAAAAAGGAAGTCTCTATTTTGTTCAGACCAGGGCTTCGAACTGGTTCTAATGGTTCAGTCATGGCCGACAGAAATAAGCCAGGGCTTCAAACCAGTTTGAAGCAGTTCAGTCATGGCCAAGGGAAACAAGGGCAGTATACTTGTTGCATGTTGTGTTGTTGTTGTTAGGTGCCGTCGAGTAGGTTCTGACCCATAGCGACCCTAGGCACCACAGAACGAGATACTGCCCAGTCCTGCACCATCCTTAAAATCATTATGCTTCAGCTCATTGTTGAAGCCACTGTGTCAATCCACCTCATTGCGGGTCTTCCTCTTTTCCACTGACCCTGTACTCTGCCAAGCATGATGTCTTTCTCCAGGGACTGATCCCTCCTGACAACATGTCCAAAGTATGTAAGATGCAATCTCACCATCCTTGCCTCTAAGGAGCATTCTGGCCGCACTTTTTCCGAGACAAATTTGTTCATTCTTTTGGCAGTCCATGCTATATTCAATATTCTTCGCCAACACCGCAATTCAAAGGGGTCAACTCTTCTTTGGTCTTCCTTATTCATTGCCCACCTTTCACATGCATATGATGTGATTGAAAATACCATGGCTTGGGTCAGGCGCACCTTAGTCTTCAGAGTGACACCTTTGCTCTTCAACATTTTAAAGAGGTCCTTTGCAGCAGATTTGCCCAATGCAATGCGTCTTTTGATTTTTTGACTGCTGCTTCCATGGCTGTTGATTGTGGATCAATGAAATCCTTGACAACTTCAATCTTTCCTCCGTTTATCATGATGTTGCTCATTGGTCCAGCTGTGAGGATTTTTGTTTTCTTTACTTTGAGGTGCAATCCATACCGAAGGCTGTGGTCTTTGATCTTCATTAGTAAGTGCTTCAAGTCCTCTTCACTTTCAGCAAGCAAGGTTGTGTCATCTGCATAGTGCAGGTTGTTAATGAGTCTTCCTCCAATCCTCATGCCCTGCTCTTCCTCATATAGTCCAGCTTCTCGGATTATTTGTTCAGCATACAGATTAAATAGATAAGGTGAAATAATACAACCCCGATGCACACCTTTCCTGACTTTAAACCAATCAGTATCCCCTTGATCTGTCCGAACAACTGCCTCTTGATCTATGTAAAGGTTACTCATGAGCGCAATTAAGTGGTCTGGAATAACAATTCTTTGCAGTGTTATCTATAGTTTGTTATGATCCATACAGTCGAATGCCTTTGCATAGTCAATAAAACACAGGTAAACATCCTTCTGGTATTCTCTGCTTTCATCCAGGATCCATCTGACATCAGCAATGATATCCCTGGTTCCACATCCTCTTCTGAAACCGGCCTGAATTTCTGGCAGTTCCCTGTCGATATACTGCTGCAGCCATTTTTGAATGATCTTCAGCAAAATTTTAATTGCATATGATATTAATGATATTGTTCTATAATTTTCATGTTCGGTTGGATCACCTTTCTTGGGAATAGGCATAAATATGGATCTCTTCCAGTCAGTTGGCCAGGAAGCTGTCTTCACTATTTCTTGGCGTAGACGAGTGAGCACCTCCAGCGCTGCATCTGTTTGTTGAAACGTCTCAATTGATATTCCATCAATTCCTGGAGCCTTGTTTTTCACCAACGTCTTCAGAGCAGCTTGGACTTCTTCCTTCAGTACCATTGGTTCCTGATCATATGCCACCTCTTGAAATGGTTGAATATCGACTAATTCTTTTTGGTATAATGACTCTGTGTATTCCTTCCATCTTCTTTTGATGCTTCCTGTGTCATTTAATATTTTCCCCATGGAATCCTTCACTATTGCAACTCAAGGCTTGAATTTTTTCTTCAATTCTTTCAGCTTGAGAAACGCCGAACGTGTTCTTCCTTTGTGGTTTTCCACCTCCAGCTCTTTGCACATGTCATTATAATACTTTACTTTGTCTTCTGGAGCTGCCCTTTGAAATCTTCTGTTCAGTTCTTTTACTTCATCAATTCTTCCTTTTGCTTTAGCTGCTCAATGCCCAAGAGCAAGTTTCAGAGTCTCCTCTGACTTCCATCTTGGTCTTTTCTTTCTTTGCTGTCTTTTCAGTGACCTCTTGCTTTCTTCGTGGATGATGTCCTTGATGTCATTCCACAGCTTGTCTGCGGTCACTAGCGTTCAGTGCATCAAATCTATTCTTCAGATGGTCTCTAAATTCAGGTGGGATATACTCAAGGTCATATTTTGGCTCTCGTGGACTTACTCTGATTTTCTTCAGTTTCAGCTTGAACTTGCATATGAGCACTTGATGGTCTGTTCCACAGTCAGTCCCGGCCTTCTTCTGACTGGTGATGTCGAGTTTTTCCATCATCTCTTTCCACAGAGGTAGTCAATTTGATTTCTGTGTGTTCCATCTGGTGAGGTCCTTGTGTATAGTCGCCGTTTATGTTGGTGAAAGAAAGTATTTGCAGTGAAGAAGTTGTTGGTCTTGCAAAATTCTATCATTCAATCTCCGGCATTGTTTCTGTCACCAAGGCCATGTTTTCCAACTACTGATCCTTCTTCTTTGTTTCCAACTTTCGCATTCCAATCACCAGTAATTATCAATGCATCTTGATTGCGTGTTCGATCAATTTCAGACTGCAGCAGCTGATAAAAATCTTCTATTTCTTCATCTTTGGCCCTAATGGTTGGTGTGTAAATTTGAATAATAGTCGTATTAACTGCTCTTCCTTGTAGGTGTATGAATATTATCCTATCACTGACAGCGTTGTACTTCAGGATAGATCTTGAAACATTCTTTTTGACGATGAATGCAACACCATTCCTCTTCGAGTTGTCATTCCCAGCATAGTAGACTGTATGATTGTCTGATTCAAAATGGCCAATTCCAGTCCACTTCAGCTCACTAATGCCTAGGATATCGATGTTTATGCGTTCCATTTCATTTTTGAGGATTTCCAATTTTCCTAGATTCATACTTCGTACATTCCAGGTTCCGATTATTAATGGATATTTGCAGCTGTTTCTTCTCATTTTGAGTTGTGCCACATCAGCAAATGAAGGTCCTGAAAGCTTGACTCCATCCACGTCATTAAGGTCGACTTTACTTTGAGGAGGCAGCTCTTCCCCAGTCATCTTTTGAGTGCCTTCCAACTTGGGGGGCTCATCTTCCAGCACTATATCAGGCAATGTTTCACTGCTATTTTTAAGGTTTTCACTGGCTAATGCTTTTCAGAAGTAGACTGCCAGGTCCTTCTTCCTAGTCTGTCTTAGTCTGGAAGCTCAGCTGAAACCTGTCCTCGATGGGTGACCCTGCTGGTATCTGAATACTGGTGGCATAACTTCCAGCATCAAAGCAACATGCAAGCCCCCACAGTACGACAAACTGACAGACATGTGGGGGCTTGGAGGTAGCAGGGTGCAAATGCCAAGCAGGCAATTGTAAAAGGGTTCACAACAACAGTGAGATATAAAGGTACATTTTGGAATCTTCATCATAGGAATGAGAATTGAATCCACAGGAGTGGAGGAGACTGCTCGAGAGAACCTACATAAAGAAAAGGCTGGGAGAAGAATCAGCTGGAAGTATTAGTGATATGCTCAGAAGCCTACAGCAAGAGGCTGAAGAACAAGTGGCTGGAAGCTCAGCTGAAACCTGGCCTCCATGGGTGACCCTGCTGGTATCTGAATACTGGTGGCATAGCTTCCAGCATCACAGCAACACACAAGCCCCTACAGTACAACAAACTGACAGACACTTGTTGCATAGCAACCAAATATCTTGCACATTGACTTTAGTAGGAAACAGGCGGTGGCCCGCTCAGTGTTGGCAGCCAACAGCTGCACTTTGAATGTGTCACTCTCCACAGACCTGCCAGTAACTCAACCTCCCACATCAGGCTCCTGAAAGTTTCCTGATGCAGGAGACTGAATTATTGGCAGTATCATGGAGAGTGACACACATTCAAAGCTGCACAGTAGGCTGCCATCTTTGAGCAGGGTACTGCTGCCTGTTTCCTACTGGGGCCAAAAGCCAATGGTGCAAGAGATTTGGTAGCTATGCAATATGTATGCTTCTCTTGTTTCCTTTGGGCGTGACAGCTGTTTCAAACCAAGAGCATCTTTGATTAGAAAGGTTTTTTTTCTTTCTTATTTGGGAGTATGTTTTACTGTGTCATACAGCATTGAGTAAGTGAACTGTTATGAACTGCAAAAATAACTGCTTCCTTTTTTAAACCATTCCTTTCCATTATACTCATCACTTATTAAAAATGTAGTTCAGGGAACATTCAGGTATTAACAAGTATTAATAAATTGATCCTGTACTAAGCAATGAAATAAGATACAGTTTGTAATTTCTGCATCCAACTATGAAAAAGTACCTGGCATATGTTTCTTGGGGGAAAGTATGGTGGCACAGTGTACTTCACAGACAGCAGAATAGGTAGGTGGGCAGGTGGTTGGTTTGTTCACTTATTCATTCATTCATTCAATAAATACGACTATCTACTATACACTAAGCTGATAAAAATCAAGCAGGGAACCTAAGGTGCTTTGACATAGTCTTCTTTTTCAGAATTCTGTACACTGGTAGCCATGCCAATCTTCATGAAGGTTTCAGACTGAATTTACTGAGTGTAGATACTATGCTCTTAAAGCCTAGTCAAATTGGAGGTAGAAGAGATGGCAATGGTACACATGGTATTGGGGGAAAATGACCAGATGATTTTAGGAAGTTCTAATGAAGCTGGTTGGTGGCTTTTATGTAAGAGGAGTTAGAATTTATAAACAGTGCATCAGTTTCATCATCCAGCTATTGCCATTGCTTAGATTTTTGGTCCTACAGAATTGCCATCCAAACTACCCATTTGGCTGATCTTGATTTGGTGGATCAAGAATTTCCAGACATGATATTTGTATTAAATAAAATATCATGTCTGGATAATATGTCTGCTGTCTAATAGTAGAAGCAGTTTTAAAAATGTGAATTAAGAAATCTGACGGTAAGACATTTTTGCCACATACTTCCAATAATTGCCTGAGGGTAGGGGGAGGAGGGGATTTAGGTATTAAAGATAGAAGTCTGTCATTCTTAAAATAGCTGACAAATGGAATAGTAGTCAAGAACATTAGACCTTTAGTACTTAACTTACAGATTTAACATTTGAAATTTCGTATATACTGCATGTAAGCCAAAGGTCTGGAACATGTAATAATTTGCAATTTTTCCACAGCACAATGTGAATTACTCTCACTGGGAGGCTCATGTTCAGGAGTGACTTACCTTGTCAAAGAGGCTTCTGAAAAGATCACAGCATTCACTGACAAATTTTGAAGGGGTGTATGTCTGTACTGTGCCTCCCAACTCCTTGGAAGTTCTCCATGAAGTAGATGGGCAGTGTGATCAGTGGGATACCCTCCGCACATCCACTCAGAATATTTTTTCTTTAGCAGCTACCACTTTCCCTATTCAGATACTGACCCCTTACAGCAATCACTGTTTAAAGATGTGTCTGTGAAAATGTTTATTATCATTTCTATACTGTAACTTCTTATGTTCCTTTCAAAGATAGAGGATTGGATTAGCATGTAAGCACCAATTTTTAATCTTGGGATCATAGTTAGGATTTGGGAGTTCTGAAAGCCCTGAAATTACATGCAGAATTATGTGTGTATGTGCATATTTGCATCTTTATTGGGAAAATAACCATAGCTATCATTAGTTTTGCAAATGAGACTATGATCAGAAAAAGTTCAAAACACAGCTTTAGATAGAGAATAGTTAATTTCTCTTAGGGTATTGGCTATGGAGTCCTTGGGTGATGCAAACAGTTAACATGCTTGGCTGCTAACCAAAAGATTTGAAGTTCATGTCCAACCAGAAGTGCCTGGGACAAAGGTTCTGGCAATCTACTTCTGAAAAATCAGTGATTAAAAACCCTGTGGGGCACCGTTCTACTCTGACACAGATGAGATTGCCATTAGTAGGATCAACTTGATGACAACTGGTTTATATTTGCTTATATCTACTGTTACACATGGAAAGGGGCTGAGGCTGGAGTAAGAAAAGCAGTGTAGCTGGGCTGGCCCTCAGTTGAGTTAAATTATGGAGACTATGAATGAAGGGGGACAGTGGAGAGACCAGCCATTACCATCTTCTCTCCAGCTTCTTTGCTCCTTATTCCCCAGAATAAGCTCATTAAGGCAGAGAGTGTTTTTTTTGTTTGTTTGTTTGTTTTTGTCTCTTCATTCTCCCACTTCACACAATGCCTAGCAGAATGTTGTTGTTGTTGTTAGGTACCATTGAGTTGGTTCCAACTCATAGTGACCCGATGCACAATAGAACGAAATACTGCCCAGTCCTGCGCCATCCTTACAATCATTGTTATGCTTGAACTCATTGTTGCAGCCCCTGTGTCGGTCCACCTCGTTGAGGGTCTTCCTCTTTTCCACTGACCCTGTACTCTGCCAAGCATGATGTCCTTCTCCAGGGACTGATCCCTCCTGACAACATGTCCAAAGTATGTGAGACGCAGTCTCGCCATCCTTGCTTCTAAGGAGCATTCTGGTTGTACTTCTTCTAAGACAGATTTGTTCATTCTTTTGGCAGTCCATGATATATTCAATATTCTTCGCCAACAGCACAATTCAAAGGCGTCAGTTCTTCTTTGGTCTTCCTTATTCCTTGTCCAGCTTTCACATGCATATGATGCGATTGAAAATACCATGGCTTGGGTCAGGCGTACCTTAGTCTTCAAGGTGACATCTTTGCTCTTCAACACTTTAAAGAGGTCCTTTGCAGCAGATTTACCCAATGCAATGCGTCTTTTGATTTCTTGACTGCTGCTTCCATGGCTGTTGATTGTGGAACCAAGTAAAATGAAATCCTGGACAACTTCAATCTTTTCTCCGTTTATCATGATATTGCTTGGTGGTCCAGTTGTGAAGATTTTTGTTTTCTTTGTGTTGAGATGTAATCCATACTGAAGGCTGTAGTCTTTGATCTTCATCAGTAAGTGCTTCAAGTCCTTTTTACTTTTAGCAAGCAAGGTTGTATCATCAGCATATTGCAGGTTGTTAATGAGTCTTCCTCCAATTCTGATGTTGTTTTTCTTCATATAGTCCGACTTCTCGATTATTTGCTGAGCATACAGATTAAATAAGTATGGTGAAAGAATGCAGCCCTGATACAAACTTTTCCTGACCTTAAACCATGCAGTATCCCCTTGTTCTGTTCAAACAACTGCCTCCTGGTCTATGTACCGGTTCCTCATGAGCACAATTAAATGTTCTGGAATTCCCATTATTATCAGTGTCATCCGTAATTTGTTATGGTCCACACAGTCAAATGCTTTTGGGTAGTCAGTAAAACAGAGGTAAACATTATCTGGTATTCTCTGCTTTCAGCCAAGATCCATCTGACATCATCAATGATATCCCTCATTCCAGGTCCTTTTCTGAACCCAGATTGAACTTCTGGTAGTTCCCTGTTGATGTACTACAGTAACCGCTTTTGAATGATCTTCAGCAAACTTTTGCTTGTGTGTTATTTATGTTAATGATATCATTCAATAATTTTCCAATTTTGTTGGATAACCTTTCTTTGGAATGGGCACAAATATGGATCTCTTCCAGCTGGTTGGCCAGGAAGCTGTCTTCCAAATTTCCTGACATAGAAGAGGGAGCACTCCCAGCATTGCATTAGTTTGTTGAAACATGTCAATTGGTATTCCAGCAGTTCTTGGAGCCTGGTTTTTCGCCACTACCTTCAGTGCAGCTTGAATTTCTTCCTTCAGTACCGTGGTCCTTGATCATATGCTACCTCCCGAAATGGGTGAACATTGACCAAGTCTTTTTGGTATGGCGACTCTATGTATTCCTTCCATCTTCTTTTGATGCTTCCTGTGTTGTTCAATATTCTGCCCAGAATATCCTTCAATATTACAACTTGAGCCTTGAATTTTTTTTTTCAGTTCTTTCAGCTTGAAAAATGCCAAGAGTGTTCTTCCCTTTTGGTTTTCTAACTCCAGGTCTTTGCACATTTCTCTATAATAGTTTACTTTGTCTTTTCGAGGTGCCCTCTGAAATCTTCTGTTTAGCTCTTTTAGTTTTTCATTCCTTCCATTCACTTTAGCTGCTCTATGTGGAACTTAGATGGTTTTAAATATTAGTTTAAATACAGTTTATAAATAATGAAAGTCATTTTAAATTACATTATATAATGTATAAGAGCATACGTAAAGAAACATAACCAGCCAGGTACAAATTGGTACGTTCTCTTTTATTTCAATTATTTTAATCCATAAATAAAGATTAGCTGTCAATTCTATTTTATATTCTTTTGCCTGATATGCCTCTGGCAATGATGGCAGCTACCTTGCAGCTTTAAATACAAAGCAGTGTCATATTTATCTTTGAATCCCCATAGAGTCTAGCATAATATTCTGCACATTAGAAAAGATTCATAAATGTTGGAAGAAATTTTTTTTTTTTTTTCCTATTGAGAGTTACCTGAGAGTTGGCAAGGGAAAGGATTCCTTATCAAGCAAGTACTTCTAAATTAGAATATTTATATTTTAGGCCTGTGCTAGCTGATAGGATACAAAAATGGATGAGACAGATCACATTCCCCCTTGAGAAACAACCAGTCAGGGGAGACAGACATGTAAAGTAATCATTGCCTACACTGAGACCAGTGCCTTTGCAGAGCTTGTACCTGGCACAAAGGTGGCACTGAGGAGGGAGACTGAGTCTGTGCAGCATGCTTAGAGAAAGTGATCCATCTGAGCTGAGTGTTCAAGGATGGATGGATATTCACCAGGCAAGCAACAGTGTTCTTGAAAACTGGTGTGTGAAGGTGTGGAGCTATGGAACAGCATGGAGACTACAAGTACTCAGTGTAACTGGTGTGTGGAGGAGATGATAATGACACGCATCACGTACTGGTCTGCTGACCACTGGGTAAGCACTGTTTTAAACGTTTCACATGCATTAATACATTTAATTCTCACAGCCACTTAATAAGAAGGTACTGTTAGAAGCCCCATTTTACAGATGAGAAAAGGTGGTACAAAGAGATTAAGTGCTGGAGCCAGAGTTAACAGACCTCACTAAGGCTCATGAGGAAAGCAGAGGCCAGCTCTCAGCGGCCTCCAGTGCTCTTCAAAGCACTTGGAACTTTGTGTGTCCACAGGGGGTATTAGTCATCCTCAGGGCCCTTGTCAGTGTGTGCCAGGAAACACACAGCCATAGGATAACCGCGGTACATTGCCTCAGGGCCCTTGTCAGTGTGTGCCAGGAAACACACAGCCATAGGGTAACCGCGGTACGTTTCCTCAGGGCCCTTGTCAGTGTGTGCCAGGAAACACACAGCCATAGGGTAACCGCGGTACGTTTCCTCAGGGCCCTTGTCAGTGTGTGCCAGGAAACACACAGCCATAGGATAACCGCGATGCATTCCTCAAGAGTCAGCTTCACCTTAAGATCTGGAGGGGAAAATGCAGTTCAAAACATTTTTTAATTTAAAGCTGATATATTTTGAAATAGAATAGTTTTGGAATAGCATAGTCATTTTAGGTAAAGAGTATGGGGAGGTTGGTGAACTTCTCCCCTGCCCTACCAGAATATGAGTGCCCTCTTCATTGCTGCAATAGATAATTTAATGGAGAAGTTTGAGAAGCACTGACATTGGCAGTGGCAGCCACTACAGTGTTTTAAAGAGGAGAATGGCATGACTATAATGGATGCTCTGTTACACAGCCCGGATCCCCACTTCCAGGACTGAAGGACTTCCTCCTGCACCTTCTGTAAAAGATGGTGCTGAGCTGTCTGCCCTCTTTGTGAATTGTTTGGCTGGAGAGACCCACAATGTGCAAGATTATGCCCAGCCTAGATCCCATGACTAAGCTATGGGGGGAGGGGGTAAGAGAAAGAAGGCTAAGGGGGTTAATAAAGACCCAGCCCCCTTACCCCAACTGAAAAACTGAAGACAATGCTAAATGCCTGTTGCAGCTCCCAAGGACCCATGAGGTTAGCTGAGGTGTTGTTGAGAATGCGCTGCCACTCACCTTCTCCCAGTGCAAGTCCTGTGTCCTTCCTCTTGCACAGCGCAGATCTTAGAGCACTTCCTAATGAACTTCCTGTCCGCTGATTTCTGTCTCAGCCCCCATTCCAGGGAACCCAACCTGCACCAATGACCTTGTGGTTATGGAGTGTGGCCAGACCATGGGCAGCAGGTGGAATCAGGAGAGAGATCAGGGCCTGAATTGAGGCTCTGGTAGCCGGATTAAGGAGCCCAGGATGTATTTGAGAGTGATGTGGGGGGCACAATCAGCAAGTTCTGACGACTGCAGAGAAGGGGAGAGCTTATAATCACCAGGTCTCTAGTGCAAGCTTAGAGGTGGAGTCTTTAACCAGTGGAAGAGATTGAAGGGCTAGAGGAGAAGCAGGGATGGAGTGTAGGCCAGAGGTGGGAGATTATAAAGCTAGTTTTGAGAAAAATTGACTATTGATTGAATAAATGCCTTATTTTAGGCTGTTAGCAAAGTGGTAGTGATCATCCTTTTCCAGGTCAGACACAGAAAGGATGCCCTGCCCCTTTTATTCCTGCTCTAAACCCAGGTGGGCTTAATCATGGCAAGGTCACTGTCCACGGTGACAGGATGAATGAGGCTTACCTTGAAATGTTTTTCTCTGCTAAATTGCTAGGGCTTGCCTTTGCTAAGTATTTTACATTTTAATGGAGTTTCTTAAGTTTATAGTTTCAGACATTCCCTTTCAGGAATTCACCCAACAGACATTTGCACCAGGTTATGAAATGCCAGACACTGTTCTAGGCATTTGGGATACATCAGTGAACAAAACATAAAAGCCACTGCCCTCGTGGAGCTTATGTTCTAGCTATTGATAGCTCAACCAATGAGATCTTTTTAAGGGGGATGTGCTCCCCTCTCCGTAGCATTGTTACCAGTTCTGACTAATGGCGACACCATGGGTGTCAGAGTAGAACTGTGCTTCATAGGGTTTTCAATGGCTGATTAATTCAATAGGCCAGACCTCTCTTCCAAGGGTGGACTCAGACTGACAGCATTTTGGTTAACTGTTTGTACCACCCAGGGACTCCCTTCCAGCATTGTAAACAGTTCTAAGTAAAAAACATTTGTATTTAAATAAGAATGTTGTTTCCTCAAGTGATCAGAATGTCATCTGGCCTGGCTGTAGCTACTTTTGCAGAGTCTCTTCCAACTCTCTGTGTGGTGCCTTTATACCTTGGCTTAAAAAACAAACAACCCTTTTTCAGATGCCATCCATGGCAATGGCTGTTCTCAGAAGTTCAGAACTCTGTTGCCTCATTTAAAGCTGTGTGCACGTGCTGTTAGAACCCACGAGAGTGCAGCTGGCTCTGAATCACCTCGTTCCTCCTCCCCATACAATAGTCTTTGGCCTCTCTGGCAGTTCCCCCTTCTCCATATATGTCATGGTGAGGACTGGTTAAGATGCAACTTAGGTTGTCGGAGAAAATCCTTCTCCAAATTGTTTATTTTCGGTAGGCCTTATAATGTAAGCTAGTGAAATAGTTTTTGAAACCAGAGGCTTCCAATAAAGGAGTCACAAAGCGAAATGCGAGAATGATGAAGTGAATGGCAAAATGATTGTATAGAAAGATAGATGGAGGTTATGGGAGAGAAATAAGTGCATATGGGTGAAGGGAGTAAGGGAGTGCATGAGGAGAGAGTGAAATGACTACCTAATATGGGTACTAACAAAGACTTAAAAAATCTTGAACATGCCTTATTCATGCACTAAGATGGGTTATAAATTTTGTTCTCCTCTCCTAATAATAAAGATTTTCTTAGATAGACTTTAAAAAAAAATGCTTCCTAAATTTTGAGGATTTTTTTTTTTTTAATGATGCACTACTAAACTAAGCACACAAAATCACTGTAACTATTGTTTGTTTGTTTTTATTCTGAAACAGCTATGGATTCAAATTTTTTTGTAGTACGTTTTCCTAGTGAAGATTTTCATAGTGAGGGGCAGCAGGGCGCTGCGCCTGTGCTGCCTGGGTGACATTCATGTGCAGACAAAAAATATTCCTGTAACACTGTGCCCTTTTATCTTTACCCCCTTAACCAAACCTGGAATTTTTATAGTTTTGCTTCAGTGTATATGGTACATTTTACTAGAGCCAAACCTGATTGAAATATATTTCAGCCAGCAAAATGACAGCTGTTAAGCTAGGAATTTTTTTGTAATTGCGAATTACCCTGGCTTCTTCAAGTCCTTTGATGTTTACCAACTTTAGGTGATAATTTGTAGTAGTAAATTAGGCCCTAGTGCCATCAAACTGTCCATTTTGACAGACCTGTATTCTAAATATTTGAGAAGATGGCATAGTTTCAATAGAGAGATTAAATGAAAGAGAAGCAGATGTGTACAATACCTTTGATCGTATTTTACGGTGGTAGCATGATCTGAAGCAGACCCGTGGGGGAGAGGGCCACGTTCGTCAATATCTTCACCCTCTCAGTAATTAACAGCATTATCTTGGTGCACCTAAGCGTTGGACTCAGCAATTTTGAATGATATACAAGAACTAAGGAAAAATGAGCTATAACTGGATGGGAGAAATAATCAATGATAAATTAAATTGGTGATTATGAACATCTTTCAGTGTATCAGTCTTTCGTTTGAAAAAAAGTTATATTAAATGTTTTCCGCTTTTCTTTTTTGCATTCTTGGAAATGTGTTATTTGAGTATATGTAGGAAACAATGAACATTAAAATAAGAATTGCAGAAATGCCTTGTTGAACTTCTGAACTTCTACAATTCTAAAGATTTTAAAGCAGCCTTTCATTGAATGTATTTGTTTGGGAAGCTGCATACCGATTGATGTTGGCTGTAAGCTCAGAGTTTAAAAGAGCAGGTGGAATGCTGATCTTAAATGTCAGTAGCAATTGTCATTTTTGATACGTGGATGAGGTTGGTCATTGTGTCTAGTTCATTCAGATCTCAGAAATAAAACAGATTTTATGCCCCTTCACCCATTTTTTAAACTCACTGCTGTGTTTTCACCACCTAGTATCAGGTTTAGTCAAGGTTATTTTATACACTTATATAAAAACAAACAAAAGAAAACTTAAACAAAAAAACTACAAACCAGCAAAAAATCCAGTAGGCAAAATGTGTAAAGGATATTATTATTTTTTAAGTTATTGTTTACATTATTTTGGCCTTCTCAAATCTAAACCAGAACACTGGAAAGTCTTAACAGTGAACTTGAATTATTGGCACAAAGGAGGAAAGGAAATATCCAAGGAAAGATCATAGGAAAAAAAGAAAGAAAAAGGTGCACAAAGGGAGAGTTTTAGTTTTCAAGTGTATGTTGTCTTATGCCACAAATTTGTGCATCGAAAGCCATATAGAAATCAGTATGTTCAAAAACTAAAAATTATATATATATATGTACACATATACATATATGTGTACATATATATATATACTGTGAGACTTTGCTTCTCAAGGGATGTTTCCAAGAAAACATTTGTTCAAATGAATAATCATACCTTAATTTATCTGTCGGAGTATGTTTATATTTCTTCAACGAGGGTTTACCTGTTTTACTATTTGGTATAATTTCACTAAGTACTATGACATTTTTAAACCTGGAGTGGACCTTCGAAACCCTTTAAACTTCTTACCCTCATTTTACAGATAACAAAATTGAGGACCAGGAGATCTGGTCACCTGGCAAGCAATGATGGAACTTCTATAGGAACCTAGTTTGCTTTGTACTAGACCAGAGCTTATTTTTTTCTACTGTGCAGTGGTCTTTTCCCCTTTTAAGTTTACTTTTTTTTTTTTTTTTTTTCTGATGCTTTTAAAATCATTTGGCATCTCTTGGACACAAGCCAGATGAAGAGAAGGCATGGCCACCTAAGAGCATGTTGAGTGTCAATGAGATTCAGCTGTGTAGCACATAATCCACAACTGCATGATCTCTGGGAAGCCACTCAAGTGTAGAGGGTTAACTTTTAGTCTATTTTAAAAGTCCAAAATTGTTTAAACTCTTTCCCATTTTACTTCATAGCTGTTAAGATAGCATATGCCCATGGCTTAGTGGTGTGTGTATGTGTGCACACAGAAGTTTTGAGATATGCAGTTAACCATTTAATCTTAATGCTTTTACCTGCTTTCAGGATTAGGAAGGGACTAGTTAGTTTGGTAGTTAGTGTAGTATTTATGATCTAATTAATTGTGTTCCAAAAATAAGTTTAAAAACAATTATTGGAACATAATCTCTAGCATAATGAAATATTTGATAGTTCCCCTGCAAATCATCTCTTTTAATGTTTCATAATATGGTATTTTTTCCTCCTCAAGTTTTCTTAAAATCAATAAGAATCATGACAAGGTAAGTATATTTAACATATTTTTGCATTCAAACTTAAATGTTAGGAGATACTATCCCAAGAAATCTTGATTCTTTCTTTGACTTTCAGTTTCATTTTGGAAAAGACATTAATCTTTTGCCCTTGAATATTTCCATTTATAAAATTTGGATAGGAATGCCAAAAAGTAGTCTAGGATTTTTGTGAGTATACATTTAATTATATGTGAAATGTTTCAAGGTCTTTGAAAAAAAGGCAAATTATATCCAAGTTATTATTATAGTTGTTTTTAATGTCGTTGGAAGAAAGAAGAAGTCAGAAAATCAATAATAAGGCCTGTATTCATTAGCAGAGCCCTGATGGCGCAGTGGTTAAGAGCTTGGCTGCTAACCAAAAGGTCAGCAGTTCAAATCCACCAGCCACTCCTTGACAATTCTTTTGACAGCAACAGGTCTGTTCAGTTTGTTTTTTGACTTTTGCATTCCTTCAGTCAACGAGTCTTTACCATCCCACAGTAGGAAGAGCATGAACTGAAAATCAGGAACCCTAAACACTGGCTTTGTCATTATGACAATATGTAAGAAGGGGGAGTCACTTCTCTCAGCATCTTATTTTCCTTAGCGATAGAAGGAGTAGCCAAGACTAGCACCATCATCATCGTTCTTCCCAAGACATAATGTGGTTCTGAATTTTGCCTAAGTCTAGTTATTGTGCACTAGATACTATCAAGCAGCATTTTCAATGTGTGGTTTCTGGACTAGCAGCATCTGGGAAATTTTAGACATGAAAACTCTCAAGCTACACCCTAGTCTGACTGCATCAGAAACTTCGGGGTGGGACCCAACAATTGGTGTGTTTCCAAGGCTCCATGTGGCTCTGGTCGATGTTAAAGCTTGAGAGCCACTGTTTTAGTAGAATTAAAAATGAATAAAATATGGCCTTTTTTTCTTAACCAATTTTTAATTTAGTACTTATCAAATCTCTAGTTGTTGTCCTGATTTCTTGATACATAGGTGTACAATCTAATGAGACACACACACACATAAACCAAAACAAAAAACCAAACCCATTGCCGTCGAGTCAATTCTGACTCATAGTGACCCCGTAGGGTGGAGTAGAACTGCCCCATATGGTTTCCAAGAAGCACCTGGTGGATTCGAACTGCCGACCTTTTAGTTAGCAGCTGTAGCTCTTAACCACTATGCCACCAGGGTTTCCACACACACATGTAAAATACAAAATTATGTTATATAAAAAAAAAACATGTTATGGGTGTGTTAAATTGCTAAGACTGAAGCATTTTAAAGATGTTATCTCTGCTGTGGAGGCAACTGATTTATTTCTTAGGGCAAGATGTTACACAGAGCATGAATGGTTTATATTAGGTCAAACATGAATAACAGCAGTTTACTACCAAATTACATGTTAATTTCATATGTGTGCTCATTAAATAGTTTGCTTTTACTTTTACGTTAGCACAGTCATTCTTAGCCTAAAAAGTAAAGGCGAAAATGCTGAAATTATACCCAAAGTCTTTACTGTAAAATTTACATTGCATTTATTTATGAATTCGAGGCACGTAACCTGATGTTCAAATCTTCTCTGTTTAATTTTTCTGTTGCTCTCATTCTAAAATTTATGTGCGCTTTCAGAAGTTACTTGTCGTTGACTTTGCAGAATGAAAATCTTGTTTTAAAATGCATCTGAGCTTTTGAAACAGAACTCAAATGCAGTTAAAATTTTGTGGGCAAGTGGTTTTAAATGTAGTTAAACACATTGAGGGAGAAAAATAAATCAAAACCATATATTATCACCTATAAAAAAAAAAAAAGTAGGAACCCTGGTGACACAGCGGTTAAGCACTTGGTTGCTAACAGAAAGGTCAGTGGTTTGAACCCACCAGCCACTCTGCAGGAGGAAGACGTGACAGTCCGCTTCCATAAAGATTACAGCCTTGGAAACTCTACGGGGCAGTGCTGTGGCCTCCTATAGGGTCGCTATGAGTTGGAATCAACTTAGCAGCAATAGGTTTGTAAGTTAAACACAAACCAAAACCAAAGCCATTGCGGATGAGTCGATTCCAACTCATTGCAACCCTAGAGGACAGAGTAGAGTCCATAGGGTTTCCAAGGAGCACCTGGTGGATTTGAGCTGCTGACCTTTTGGCTAGCAGCCATAGCTCTTAACTACTATGCCACCAAGGGTTCCTTTTATAAGTAAAGAGGAGACATCTAATTTTAGTTCTCATCTGAGCAATGAAAAAACTAAAACAAAAACAACAGTTCCCACCAAGTCAGTTCCGACTCATGGCAACGCCATGCGTGTCAGAGTAGAACTGTGCACCGTTGGATTTTCAATGGCTAATACTTCAGAAGTAGATCACCAGGCCTTTCTTCTAAGGCACCTCTGGTGAACTTCAACTGCCAACCTTTTGGTTAACAGCTAAGTGCATTAATCCTTTACACCACCCAGGGACTCCGTGAGCAAGGGAAAGCAGAGCTTTAAAACTGTTTTTCTGTTTCCTTTTGTAGCTGTGGTTGACCAGAAAAAGCAATAGGAATTTGGGTAGCCTTTTCTTCTAAAAAAATTTTTATCAATAGTGTTAAGTTTCTTTGGGGGTGCGTAATGTGATGGGGCTTCATAATGATACGTGCTCCTGTATGAGATCGGTGACTTAGACCAACTGTGAAACACGAAATGATGGCCTGGTGCAGACACTGTCATCACCCCTGGACAGAAGGGTGGGCCCGTCTGGTGTTAGGCCCTTCTCACCCAGCCTGTGAGGCTTGCAGTTGCCAGCACCAGCACTAACTAAATGTAAACACCTTTACTTTCCAGCTGCTGCTAATTGGTTTGGGAATATTTATGTAAGTGTTGATTTTAAAGCTAAAAATAGTGTGGTGATGTTTAAATCTAGCTCATTCTGGCTGTCAGAAATGCTCCCCGAACCTGAAAGTGTTGCTAAAAATGTTCACTTTTTAAAAATTGTAGTAATTAAACTTGTCTGTTGTGAAAGCCACATACGATAGTTTCCTGCTGGGACGGAAAAGGTAAAGGACAAACTTCTGAAAGGTCTCTGCCCAGTTGGCAAGACACAACCTCCTGCTGAACTCTATCAGAGGGGAAAGAATTGTAGTATGGGCAAAAGGAGGCGGCAGAATTAACTTTGAAATAGCTCTGTTCTCTTATATTCCATGCAGGTGATAACATCCTCTATTTAAAAATCTAATTTATTAAGAAAATGTAAATATAGAGCTTTCAAAACCACTGTGTTTTCTAGAAGCATGTTTGGGGATTGGAAGTCATATAATTAATATTTCTCAAACTCAAAGTTGAAGAAATATGGTGGCTGTTTAATTCCATACCTCTAGTTCTTCATAATTAGGATTATTTTTGCTCCTTTACTTCCAAATTTAAAGGTCACTATTTTACAGATTTTAGCTATGAGAAAATAAATATCATTTTTATTTTTAGGTACATGTGATTTTGTGGCTCTTTGTTTCACCATATAATTTAGTGAAATAAAAGCCTAAGTACTCTTAAGTTATTGCTTGTCAATTATTTTGTAATTTTTGGAAAAAGTGATTTAATCTACCCTGTTAATAAATAAGCTGCCATTGTCCATAAGCCTAGAAGCACTATACTGTTAAGTCATTTTGGAATTGGTTTCATGTCCTTGTAGGATGCCCTAAGCATCTGCCTGCCTGCCCCATCTCTGGAGAATATCAAAGAGTTTCTTTTTTTTAAACAGAGGTAGAAATCTTCTTTGAGATAATGCAACAGACAAACAAAAAAGCAAGCAAACAAAGCCCTTGACTTTGGAGAATGTCATTTGCTTCAAGTTCAACTTTGCCCAGGACCTGGGTATCTCTAGAACAACTTCTGCAGAGCCACAAATGGTTCTAACGAGGATAAAGTAGGTAAACTAAGGTGATCACATCCAGGTGTGGGAATCAGAGAAGGCTTCATAAAGGTGGTGATTTTTTTTTTTTTTTAATGTGCTTTAGGTGAAAGTTTACAGCTCAAGTTAATTTCTCACTGAAAAATCTATACACATATTGTTTTGTGACATTAGTTTCAGTCCCCACAATGTGACAGCACACACTTCCTCTCCACCCTGGGTTTTCCTGTGTCCATTTGACCAGTTCCTGTCATTTCCTGCCTTCTCATCCTACATTTGGACAGGAGCTGCCCATTGGGTCTCTTATATCTGACTGAACTAAGAAGCACACTCCTCACGTGTATTACTTTTTGTTTTATAGTCCTGTCTAATCTTTGTCAGAAGAGTGGGCTTTGGGAATGGTTTTAGTTCTGGATTAACAAAGCGTCTGGGGACAGCAGTTTCAAGGTTCTTCTAGTCTCTGTCAGATCACTAAGTCTGGTCATTTTACGTGAATTGGAGTCTTTTCTACGTTTTTCCCCTGCTCTGTCCAGGACTCTCTGTTGTGTTCCCTGTCAGGGTGGCTATTGGTGGTAGCCAGACATCATCTAGTTCTTCGGGTCTCAGGCTGGTGGAGCTTCTGATTCATTTGGTCCTTTAGTACTTTGGGCCAGTATTTTCCTTGTGTCTTTGGTTTTCTTCATTCTACTTTGCTCTGAGTAGGATGGGATCAGTAGATATATCTTAGATGGCTGCTCAAAAGCTTTTAAGACCTCAGACCCTACTTATCAAAGTGGGATGTAGAACATTTTCTTTATGAACTATGTTATGCCAAAAGACTTAGATGTCCCCCAAAACTATGGCACCCAGGCCCCAGCCCAAGCTGCTCTGTCACTAAAGTGTTTGGATGTGTCTAGGATACTTCTTCGCTTTTGCTTTAGTCCAGTTATGCTAACTTCCCCTGTATTGTGTGTTGTCTAACACACATTCCAACTCATTACAAAGAATTCTCCCTTACTGCAATATACAGAAAAGATTTTGGCAGGTGACAAATATTTCCCATTAGCTGAAATGATAAGCTGTAGTTACTACCCTTTTTGATAGCCGTGAAAAGGCAGAGAATTTTTGGTGCTATTTTTAATATAGTCAAATTTTTGTTTTAAAGCATGCAAGCCTGTGAATGTGTGTTCTTTTTAAGTCTGTTTTTATTGACATGATTGCTCCAAAACTGTAGTCAGTTCAGAATTATCCTTGAGCAGATTATCACATTGCAATTGGCCCAATACTGCTTTTAAATTCTAATTGACATTTTCACATACTTGGCGTATTAAGTACTTTGTTGACATAAATAGAATCTTTACTTACTATCTAACTAAAACTAGAAGAGAAAAATCCTTTAACCTTACAAAATGTTGATTTGAACCAGAAAGTATGTTATCTTCCTGTCTTGGCAAAGGGATAAAGAAAGTTCCACTTGTAGAAGGAAGCAAAAAGACAAAATAGATAGTTAAAACTTTGTAGCAAATATTCCATTTTTTTCTCTGACATCCTGGGGATTTTTATATCCAGGCAGGTTTATAAAGCCAAATATAAATTCTTTTAATGAACTGCCACTTATATTTGTGCATGTGTCTGCCCTGCCACATCCCTCGTTAACATGATAACTAAGAAATAGCTATATATGTTAGATTCTGTCAGAGAAGCATACACATTAGAAAAATATAACTAGGCTGGTGTGAGAGTTGAATCAGCAAAGACATTAGAGGGAGCACAGTCTCCAGGACTTCCTCACTTCTGACGCCAACTACAAGTTTGGGAAGGTTCTCAAAACCACCTCAGGTTCAGTAATTCACTAGATGGAGTAAAGGTACTTACTGAAAGCTATTATAATCAGAGTTATGATTCATTACAGGGAAATGATACAAATTAAAGTCAGCAAAGGGAAAAATCACATAGAGCAGAGTCCAAGAGAAATACCAAATGCAGAGCCTCTGTTGTCATCTTCCCATGGAACTAGAATGTGTTAAAAAAAATTGGTGTGTAACAAAATGCATAGAATATGGCTAACCACAAAAGCTTACCTGAGCTCCCGCATCAGAGCTATGTTGGATCTTCATCACAGAGGCGTTATTGATTGGGTGATTGCCCATACGGTTGATCTGTCTCCCAATCAACTGATACTGCATGACTCAAAGACCCCACCCTATATCGTTGGTCTTTCTGGCCAGCCCCAATCATATAACTTATTGTTAGACTAACCGGCATGACCCGAGACCCCCAGGCAAACAAAGGCACTCCTATAAGGCATAGTACTCTCAGAGCCTAAAGATTACCTGCCCCCCGAAGCAAAGGCAAAGACCTGGCTGAGGGCAAAGGCTAGACCTTCCCTTTGGACAAGGCCAAATTCCTTACTACATGTTTGGACTACAAAGGAATATAGTATATAAAGGAATATTCATTCAACGTCTCTAATAATTTTCTAATATTGTTATTTTCAAGCTTTGGTTGGCAGGGTTTTTTTGTTTGTTTGTTTGTTTTTCCAAAAGAAATGCTATGAAACTATCTCAGAGTAAAAAAAAGATAAAAGTGAAACTACTCCGTTTAAAGTAAAGTTGGAACTGGGGCAGTGTTGGTGGATGGAACTCCCAGAGCCTAAGTAAGAGCCTAAGTATTCCAGTCTTATTCTGTTTCACTAACTTCTTCCTTCTTTTTGACAGATCCATCTGAGGCATCTGTTCTAATAATACCTATGGGTGATTTTAAAATATGTACATTCTTTGATACTCCTCATTTTCAAAGACATAACCTAATTCTCCTTTCCTCGAATATTGGCCAGATTTAATAATTTGCTGTTAATCCACAGAATATGGCACATGTGATGGTTTGTGACTTCTGAAGCTAGGTCATGAAAATGGTGGTGTGTGCCTTTCTCTCCCTTTTTCAGATTGCTCACTCTGGGGCAGTGTCAGGGACCTGGGGGACACTATCAAGCCTATCAACATACTCATGAGGACACTCAGAACCCTACGATAGACTCCTGTGGAAAGGAAGGGAGGTTTGCTACCAATAGCCAGAACCAAGTTACCAGCCATGGAAATATGCCACATTTAAAAGTGGAAATTCCAGAGAAATACTTCTGGAATGATGAAATAAAGACATCTGAAAACCTGCACTTCACAAAACAACAAGAACACTGGCAAAAACTGTTAACTAAACTTTTCCAGAACTCTAGACATTCATCAAAGGCTTGAAGCAATAAGGGAAGCATTTATTTAAGGAAAAAAAAAAGTTGAATCTCACTAAGAACAGTGAGCTTTGTGGTACTTTAACATACACTTATTTTATCCCCAGTAGCCTTGCAACCATGATAACTGTGAAAACCAGCATCCAGGTAGCCACTGGAGGGATAAAATGAGTTTGGAGTCCACCAAAAGCCCCACCGCAGAGTATTTTTATTATTTGACCTGACAGCTCCCTGGAAAAGTTCTATTCTCAAGTCTTGTCTTATTTGACCTGACTCAAAGCTCCCTCTTGTGAACAGCACTATTCCCAGGATGTTTATTGAAAAATAGAAGCGATTGTTTAACGTGGCGCTACTTAAGCTGTGATACTAATTGGGGCTAAAGAATAAGCTGACCATAGAACCCATAAGGAAAATCTGTTGTTACTGTGTGCTCTCAAGTGGATTCTGACTCATAGCGAACCCTAGCTACTGCGCGCCACGCCACCAGGGTTTCCATATATATATTTAAAGCTAATCTCATGCATATTATTTGGCACTTATTAGTAACTGGATTGAATGAAAGGAACATGTTGACTAAATGATCCAATGGATTGTATCAGCCTCAGAATCATTATCTTCTAATGCTGAAGCCAACAATCTATTAAATATGGAATTACTTTCCTTATGCCAAATTTTAAGCACACTTAAATAAAATGAAACGATGATAATATTCACAGTAATAAAGGTGACGATGATGACAATAGTAATAATAGTCGTAACAGCAGCAGATCCTTGTAGGGCTCATTCTGTTCCTGCCATCGTTGCCATCGAGTCGATTCCAACTCATAGTGACCCTCTAGGACAAACTAGAACTGCCCCATACAGTTTCTAAGGAGTGACTGGTAGATTTGAACTGCCGACCTTTTGGTTAGCAGCCACGCTCTTAGCCACTGCATCACCAGGACTCAATAGGAGACCATATGATTGTCTAATTCAGAATGACCAATACCAGTCTGTTTCAGCTCACTTGTTGTTGCTGTTAGGTTCTGTTGAGTTGGTTCCGATTCGTAGTGACCCTGTGTATAACAGAACAAACACTGCCCAGTCTTGTGTCATCCTTATAATTGTTTTTATGCTTGAGTCAATTGTTGCAGCCACTGTGTCATCCCTGCTCTTTGAGGGTCTTCCTCTTTTTCGCTAACCTAGTATACTAAGCATGATGTCCTTCTCCAGGAACTGGTCCCTCTTCATAACATGTCCAAAGTATCTGAGACGAAGTCTTGCCATCCTTGCTTCTAAGGAACATCCTGGCTGTACTTCTTCCAAGACAGATTTGTTCGTTCTTCTGGCAGTCCACTGTATAGTCTACATTCTTCACCAACATCACAGTTCAAATTCAACTCCTCTTTGGTCTTCCTTATTTATTGTCCAGCTATCACATGTATATGTTGTCATTGAAAACAGCATGGCTTGGATCAGGCGCACCTTAGTCCTCAAAGTGACATCTTTGCTTTTTAACACTTTAAAGAGGTTTTTTGCAGCAGATTTGTCCAATGAGTCATTTGATTTCTTGACTGCTGCTTCCATGGATGTTGATTACGTATACAAGTAAAATGAAATCCTTGACAACTTCAGTGTTTTCTCAGTTTAGCATGATGTTGCTTAATGGTCCTAATGTGAGGATTTTTGGTTTCTTTATGTTGAGGTGTAATCCATACTGAAGGCTGCAGTCTTTTTTTTTTTTTTTTTTTTCACAAGGGAACTCTAAATAATAGGTGGATTTTTTTTTTCACTGTATTTTAGATGAGTATTTACAGAGCAAATTAGTTTCTCATTAAACAATTAATACACATATTGTTTTGTGACATTGGTTGTCACCCCCATACCATGTCAACACTCTTTCTCAACTTTGGGTTTCCCCTTGAAAGCTGTAGTCTTGGATGTTCATCAGTAAGTACTTCTTTGCTTTCAGCAAGCAAGGTTGTGTCATCTGCATATCAAAGATTGTTAATGAGTCTTCCTCTAATGCTGATGCCATACTCTTCTTCATATAGTCCAGCTTCTTGGAATATTTGTTAAGCATAAAAAAAAAAAAAAAAAAAAAACCAACTGAATAAGTCTGGTAAAAGGATACAACCTTGGTGCAAACCTTTTTGATTTTAAACCACACAGTGTCCCCTTGTTCTGTTCAAAAGACTGCCTCTTGGTCTATATACAGTTTCCTCATGAGCACCATTAAGTGTTCTGAAGTTTCCGTTCACTCTTGATTAAGAGATATCGATCTTTATGGGTTCCATTTCATTTTTGACAAATTCCAATTTTCTGAGATTCATACTTCATATATTTTATGTTCCCATTACTAATGAATTTTAGCATCTGGTTCCTTTCATTTTGAGTTGTGCCACCTCAGCAAATGAAGGTCCCAAAAGCTTACACCTTCTGTATTATTAAGGTCGACTGTACTTTAAGGAGGCAGCTCTTCTACAGTCCTATCTTGAGTGCCTTACAATCTGAGGGGCTCATCTTCTGGCAGTATATCAGACAGAGTTTTGCTTATATTCATAAGGTTTTCACTGGCCTTTTTTTTTTTTTAGAAGTAGACTGCCAGGTCATTCTTCCTAGTCTGTCGTAGTCTGGAAGCTCCACTGAAAGCTTCCCACCATGGGTGATCCTGCTGGTATTTGAAATACCAGTTGCATAGTCACAAATAATCACACAGGGTACAATAGTCACAAATACTTTGTTAAATTGTCTTCCTCAGTAATTTTGTAACCTGCCCCATCCTTTGTCCTGTCCACTGTAAGTATATGTCAGGCCCTTCATAACAATATAAATAGTCAAAGGTTTTAAAAAATATTCATGGTTTAAGATTTGCTACCTTCAACTATGAAGCATTCCTTAACCTAATGGATTTTTTTTTTCACCTTTATTTATCCCTGTGGTGAGGAGAAAAACAACAAAACAGCAACAACAAAAATCTAGTGTAGGCCAACTCCCTCACAAAACCATCAAATCGTGGATGGAATGTTGCCACTCAGTCTAAGAGTGAAATGCATTTTCTTTTTCACTCAATTCACTAAGACAAACTAGTTGCTGCTCTGTCTTGCTTTCATTCAGATATTTACCTAATTCTTTTTTGTTCAAAGTCTTAAGCTCAAATATTGTTATGCTTTTTTGTTGTTGTTGTTGTTGACATGATTTTTTCAGATCCGGGAATATCCTGTTTACTGGTATGGCTGTTGGTAATGGGCATGTTTCCATATGGCTTATTCTTAAAGTGCAACCACAGACCATAACTAAGACTGTTTGTCTATTGGTGGGAAGTATTACTCTGTTAAATTACAATTTCAAGGCTTAACAAAGAACTGATACCTTACATAAATAAGATTATAAATCAGGTTTGCTTTCTAGAATCTGTCTTCTCTTCTGGACTGGGTAACATCCAGTTCAACTTTGCAACTACCCTGGAAATGCAGAACCTCTCTGGCCCTTTTACCTCTTTGTACTGGAAAAATATTTACAATTTTAGAGATTAAATGGTTAATTTTAGCTCCTCTTTGGTGAAAATGTCATGGCAGAGTAACAAGTCCAGATTTCTTCTTCCTATGATGCTCTTGTTATGCTTCTGACAGAAGTGACCTTGCCAGGCAACATTCTTGCATGGATTTTGCTTTCTTCATTTTTTTTTTAATATTAGTGTCATGGGAGGTGCAAGCAAGTACAGTACATTAAAGCTAATATATCACCACCTGTCACTGGCGGCTTCCCTTTGGTACTCCTTTTCCTTTCTGGTTAAAAACACTCAGTCCCCAAAGCCTATGGTTGAGTAGCAGGAAGCTAAATAATATATGCCCTGGTGGTACAGTGGTTAAACGCGTGACTGCTAAGTAAAAGGTTGGTGGTTCGAACTCACCAGCTGCTTCACAGGAGGAAAATGTGGCAGTCTGCTTCTGTAAAGATTTACAGCCTTGGAAACCCTATAGGGCAGTTCTTCTCTGTCCTCTGGGGTCACTATGAGTTGGAATTGACTCAACAGCAGCGGGTGAATGATATATCCGAAACCTCTTAACATATCACCTTGTGTAAACGGCCCATTTGAGTATTTCAGAAACTAAACAGAAGAGAAAAGAACATTGAAAAGATTAACACCTGTTTCCAGTCTTTAAAGAAATAGGACCATACTGTACATACCCAGAGTAAAACCATCTACTCTCTCATCTTGAGATATTTTATTCAAATTTTCAATTCAATATGTGGTGTCCACATGCTTACAGGTTTGTTTCACTACACAGGATTCCTCCCAGAATTTAGAAGACGGAGAAGTTATGAATGGTGTACAGACAGAACTGGCATCACCAAAAACTAAGGATGCATTGAGGTATTCTCTTTATGTGAATAAGAATATTTATTTCTTTTTATGTTTATTTCTTTAATAGCTTATAACTATTCTTATTTTGCAGAAAAGATCAAGTTAAGCAGGATAGTGGTGCAAAACCAGTCCCGATTTTAAAATTAATTACTTACTCTTCCCATTTTCTTCAAAAGATATGAGTACTTACTGACAAACATGTATACAAATGAAGCTCAGTTCTTCCAGTACTTTTCTGCAACTTGGGTGTCTTAATTGCTTTTTCTTTTCTTTCTTTTTATTTATTTTAACACAGTTGAAAGTGAACATTTTAGATTTCATTGTGGTTGAGTGTTTTACTTTGCCTTTAGCCCTTTAGTACTGCTTTGTATTGTATTTTAACAATCTTGCAAAATTTTGTTCCGTGTATATAAAATGAATCTACTCTATCAACCATGATTTTTCATGTTTATAATGAAAATAACTCATTATATGAAGTCAGTTGCTCTTAATGTTTATAAGTACTTCTTTTGTTTTGCACTAGTTTCCATTTTAGCCCTGGGTACTGGAAAACCAAAATCCAACCTTTTGGCCATCGAGTCAATTCTGATTCATAGTGACCCTGTAGGACAGATAAGAACTGACCCGTAGTGTTTCCAAGGCTGCAAACTTTACTGAAGCAGATTGCTACATCTTTTTCTCGAAGAGCAGCTGATGGATTTGAACCACTAACCTTTGGGTTAGCCGCCAAGTGTTAACCACAGCGCTGGGTTCAAATAATCCTCCTATGATGCTTACTAGTTCCATGCAGTTAGGCAAGTTACTCTTCTCTCTTGGTCTTAGTTTCTGATCTATAAAATGCAGATATTACTAAAACTTCTTCAGACTATGGGCATGAGAGTGAAATGAGTTAATGTATGTACAGCACTTTAAACAAAGCCTGGAGCAGTGGTTAAGAGCTCAGCTGTTAACCAAAAGGTCGGCAGTTCAAATTACCGGCCACTCCTCGAAAACCCCGTGGGGCAGTTCTGCTCTGTCCTGTAGGGCCACTATGTGTTGGAATCCACTCGGTGGCAATGGTGGTGGGAACAGAATGAGCCCTTCGAGGATTTGCCCCTGTTGCTACTATTATTATTGTCACCATCATCATCTTTATTATTACTGAGAATATTACTGTTATCATTTTATTTTAAGGGTACTTAAAATTTGGTATAAGGAAAATAATTCCATATTTAATAGATCGTTGACTTCAGCATTAGAAGATGATGCTTCTGAGGTTGATTTAATTCATTCAGTCATTTAGTCAACATATTCCTTTCATTTAATCCAGTTACTAATAGGTGCCAAATAATTTGCATGGGATTAACTTTAAATAATACACTCAGGACTCAGGCCACAACATTACCTACGTATAGGTTAGCAGCTTTTTTAACGCTAATGTGTATAATCTCTTGAAGTTTTATAACTTATGACCATATAACTATTTATTTATTTAAATTATTCCTTTTTGATTAACAATCTGTACAACATTAAAAATTTGGTGCAGAAAATCTCTAGAACACTCTTTTAGTTCCAAAACCTTTAGTGATTTCATTTTGTACAAAATTAAGCATGATTTTTTAGCCGGGAATTTGACATGCTACTCTGAGATTTAATCTCAAACTGTTAGTTTAATCTTATCTTCTACCACTCTCTATTTAAAAAGAAAAATATTACAGTCAGCCTGGATTGTTGGCCTCCAGTGTGCCCACAAACCATCCGGGTGTAGTACCTTAGTGCAGGATGCCAATTTGAATCCTAACTCTATCCTATAGGAATGGCGTGATGTTGGACAAGTTATTTAACTTCTCTAAACTTCAGTTTCCTTATCTGTAAAATAGAAATGATGTAGTAAATGTCTACATTATAGATTTGGTATGAGGAGTACAGATTATAACATACAGAAGGCAATTTCCACATTGCCTTTCAAATAGCAGCTTAATTCATTGAGAATTTACTACTGTTCCTAGCACTGTAATTATTCTCTTGCTTTGTGTTGTATTTTATTACCTATCTTATCCCTCCCCTAGGTTATAAACATCTCGAATGCACTGGCTTTTGTTTTCTGCCTTGCAAAACTTCCCGATTAGAGTTACCAATATTTTGTTGAATTCAAGTGAATTAAGTGAATCTTGTCACCATCACAAAAAAATACTTCATTAGATTTTCACTCAGTACATATGCATCAACAAGATATTTTCCATCAAGTAGAGCGTGGGGTCACCTGCAAACTTTTCTAAGAGGTTTCTCTGCAGTCCATCTCTCACACCATCACATATGACTGACCTGCACATCAGTCCCTGAAGAACACCAGCCAGCGTTGCCACCCTTTGTCGCCTCTCTGTGTCAGCAATCAATCAGTAGTCTAATCCCCAGCCCTACGGTATTTAAGAATTCTTTAAAAACTCTTGTTGAGGAAATAGGTTCAAAAATCTGAAAGCTTGAAGTACATTATTCCCTTCTTATCCATTAGCTCTTCTGTTCCCTCAGAAAGTTCTAATAATCATATTAATACCAAACCAAACCAAACCCAGTGCTGTCGAGTCTATTCCAACTCATAGCGACCCTATAGGACAGAGTAGAACTGCCCCATAGAGTTTCCAAGGAGCCCCTGGCAGATTCGAACTGCCGATCCTCTGGTTAGCAGCCGTAGCACTCAAACACTACGCCACCAGGGTTTCCAATCATATTAATGAAAATAGCTAACATTTATTCAACTCTTTGTATGACATACGTGTGTTAAGTTTTCTTATTTTTCTCATTAAAATCAACAATGCTATTAGGGATTTACCCTAATGTCTCCATTGCACAAGTGACGAAACCGAAATTTGGGGTCTTGGCTTAAATAATTTACTCAGATACTCAACTCAGTCTTAGGTTCTTCACCGCTGGAGACATACTTTCCTTGTAATTAAATAAATGAATCATAATTTTCTTCTGAAATAAAATATGTTCCTCTTCCTGCCCCAGTCTGCCCTTAACTTCAATGAATGATCTGTCACCGAGTGGACTGATGTCAGTGTGTAATGCTGTGCACTTGCCTAGTGTGAAGAAATTAGATCTACAAACATCCTTAGTTTCCGTTGCACTCTCTCACTCAAGTTTCAAGTCTTTCTTCTGGATGGAAACCGACTGAAGAACTTTCGGTCTAGCTCTAACAGAGTAGCCATTCATAATGACAGTTCATTTTTAGCCGCTGAGCCTACAGCTTCACCCATTCCTTTTCCTAAGCCCTTAGATTGGCAGCAACTGGTTCCAGTGATTATTGGAATCAATTTTGTCAAATGGATCTTGAGAACATTCAGTTTGTTTAACACTAGTCAATCTAATAATTTGTGACCATCTGCTTCAATTTTAGTATGTCTTATAAAGTTGTTTAAAGCTGGCTATTTGATGTCATTGGAATTTTCTCACCTTTTTTAATGTATATAAAGGAAATATTTTTCCTTCACCTACACAGTTCATTTTTTGTCTCTTTTCCAAAGGTATCTCTCAATCTCTTTTTTCTTTCCGTTGCTAGGAACTCCTTTCCTCCTCATTTTCTACATTTCCCATTCTCAGGCCATCTTTCTCCTGCCAGCTGCACTGTCCCCCAACACATAAATATATGCATGTCCTGCTCACTGGTCCCTAAACTTACTCAGCAGTTTGTATAAACAAATAACATTAATAGCATATTTTCAATTTTTAGTAGAATCTCACTTTATGAAATATATAGTGAAATAATCATGCCCAAAAAAAAAAAAAAAATTTTTTTTTTTTTTAGTCCTACCTGCTGTGCTTTTCTTCCAAGAAGGGTATATATACAAAGATTTCTACAGTACTCCAGATAATATTTATACCTTGGTTTTGGTTTCTTTTGGTTTCTTTTTATTTTAAAATAAATGAAAATAAGTAGACCGGCCTATGAGGCTTTTTGTTTGTTGGTTGGTTGGTTTTTAAGTGTTTCCCTTTCCATCTTGAAAGAAATAATGGACAAAATTTGATAAAGTTCATGTTGCAACAGTCCATGTTTTAGCCCATTGTTGCATACTGTATCATTCTACCTCCTTAGGGTCTTCCTCTTTTTTGCTGATCCTTTACTTTACCAAGCACAGTGTCATTCTCCAGGGACTGGTCCCTCCTGATAACATGTCCAAATTGTGTGAGACATAGTCTCACCATCCCTGCTTCTAAGGAGCCTTCTGGCTGTACTTCTTCCAAGACAGATTTGTTCATTCTTTTGGCAGTCCATGGTATATTCAATATTCTTCTCCAATGCCACAATTCAAAGACATCAATTCTTCTTTGGTCTTCCTTATTCATTATCCAGCTTTCACATCCATATGAGGTGATGGAAAATCCCATGGCTTGGGTGAGGCACGCTTTAGTTGTCAAGTTGACGTCTTTGCTTTTTAACCCTTTATAGAGGTCTTTTGCAGCATATTTGCTCAATGCAATGCATTGTTTGATTTCTTGACTGCTGTTTCCATGGGCATTGATTGTGGTCCTAGTAAAGTGAAAAAATCCTTAACAATTTCAATATTTTCTCTGTTTATCATGATGAGGCTTATTGGTCCAGTTGTAAGGATTTTTGTTTTCTTTATGTCGAGTTATAATCCATACAGAAGGCTATAGTCTTTAATCTTTATCTGCAAGTGCTTTCAGTCCTCTTCACTTTCAGCAAGCAGGGTTATGTCATCTGTCAATGCTGATGTACCTGTTCTTCATATAGTCTAGCTTCTCGGAATATTTGCCCAGCATACACATTGGATAAGTATGGTGAAAGGATACTACCTGACACACACTTTTCCTGATTTTAAGCCATGCAGTATCCCCTTGTTGTGTTCGAAATACAGCCTCTTAGTCTGTGTACAGGTTCCACACGAGCACAAGTAAGTGTTCTGGAATTCGGTAGAATAGTTATCTAAAAAAACTCAAAAATCTACGACTATTGAGTCGATCCCAACTCATGATGACCTTATAGTTTTTCTGAGGCTGTAAATCTGTATGGAAGAAATCTGCCACATCATTGTCCCATGGAACCCCTGGTGGCTTTGAAATGTCCACCTTTCAGTTAGCAATCGAGAGTTTTAACCACTGTGTCACCAGGGCTCTTTAGTTTTCTAAAAGTGCTTGGATTTATAATAAATAAACTTTTGTATGAAATTTTTCAGTAATATTAATAAAATTGTCAAAAAATTTCATAAGCAAAGAATTGATTATTGTGTGTAATGATAGCATAAAAGTTTATTTTGTGTATTGAAAAAGAGAATGTCATAAAGTAGAAATCAACCTTAAAACTGCGTCTAAAAAATAAGTTTTAGTATTTTGAGATAAGATTGATTAATTAAACAAATTATGAGATTTACATTATTAAAAAAAAATGTTGCTATCAAGTCGATTCTAACTTATAGGACAGAGTAGAACTACTCCATAGGGTTTCCAAGGAGCAACTGCTAGATTTGAACTGACAGCCTTTTGGTTAGCAGCTGAGCTCTTAACCACTGCCCCACCGGGGCTCCTTAAATTATTAAGTAAATGTAAAAATATAGGATTGGTAATTACTAAAGAGTAGCTATCAGTATTTTTTTTATCAGTATGACACATAGAATTTATCATGTTTTATAGCAGGAGTTTTGACTAGGCTAAAGAAGTATTTGTGAAATTTAAAAAAAATGAAAATCCATTAAAGTTATCCTAAATATTCTTAAGCTGGAATCTTAAAGTCTACACTAGACTAAACACATATTCCAAAAGCCTCTGTACATTAAGTATGTGTGTTATCTATCAGCATGTGGATACTTGATACATTTGTTAGGAAAGATTTGTGTTATACTCTCAGTGCAAAACTATAAAAATACATATAAAGATAAAGGATAATAATGGTTAAACAAGATTTCAGTCTCCATTTTTAAAAGTTTTTAAAACAGCATTGTAACCCTGGAGTGCTTTGGATTTTGTCTTCCGCAAATGCCTACAAATGAACTACGTTATTTATAAAATAATGAAGATCTGTTATCATACAAAAGTATTGCTTTTTTGTCTATTAAAACATACAACTTTCTCTGCCCACTAAGCATTTTATATTCAGTATTTATAATGCATACCTATATATGACATTCCATATACATATATTTGTATAACTGTCCATATCCTGAAGCATAAAGTATAGAGAAGAATCTATTTTATCCCAGGATAGTATCACTTTAAGATTTGCTTTGTCTCTAAATTTTATTCCAGGCTTCTCATATAACCTGCTTGACTGAACAAGTTTTAAATATGTCAACAATATCTGGGTAAAACTCATTTGAAATTTATTATTGAATTTGAAATTCCATCATATTGCACAAATTCTAGAAACTGACATACTCTTTTTTGCAGTTCTTAATGATAATAGATTTGCATAAAAAAAAACTTACATTAAGCCTAATCCACTGATGAGAATATATTTAATGTATTTATTTTAGTTCACTGATAATTTAGAGAATACTTCATGCAGAGTGAATTCATCAGCCACTTTGCTTTCTTATTGCTGTTCTCAACTTTCTAGCAAGGAGCTAAATTTTCACCGTTTTCGACTTGAAGGAGAAAAGCCTGTGTAGCAGCTGTAGCTCTTCATTTGACATTCAGTTTCAGGTCATTTTCATGTAAACAGGAAACAATAGAGACGCACTTACAATTTCCATAACAGGGGTGTTTGCTTCAACTTTATCATTGTTCCTCTGGCAATTGTATTTTCTCTCTCTGGGATTGAAGGAACCAATAATTGTTCATGGTTATTATTTTTCATCTTTACAAAAACTTGTTACTTCTGCTTTTTAATACCCAGAAGCTCCCAATGACTTATATATTTCAGTCATATACACTATCCATTAATGTTTCTAGCTCATCCTTTTCTTAATCTGCTGCAGGTTAGGTGGGTCAGGCTTTCTATTTCTTTCTGTAATGCATTTTTCTCCAGATTTTGCAACCTCTTTTTCTACCTCTGTATAAAAATAAAAAAAAAAAAAACAAAGGAGGTCAAAATTTGCAATTGTTCCATCGAATACAAGGGATGCCTTATTGAAGGGCAAGTTTAGGTCTTGATTAATAGTGCTTTGAACATTCCCATATATATTACTGATTGTGGCTTCACGACCATTGTAAAATGTGATTCTGAGCTTATTTTAATAAATATGTATTTTATTTCATTTTCCTACTGCTCTGAAAAAACAGCCTACCTGACACTTAAGCACAGATATGCTTACTTGCATGTATTTTATGATCTGTACAGTATGTTTCAAGTGTGTCTCAATGGGGAGAAACTTCATTTTTGTGCATATCCTTTTAAATATGTTGATTTATGCAGATTAAGTTAAGTAGGAAGTTATTTTTGTGGCTAGTCATTTCCATTTGTTCCTCTTGTAGGGAGAAAAAAAAAGCAATCAGATAGTATTTAAACATTTTCTTTCCTGGATCTTCCGAATGTACCAGCAAATCATGTACTTGTTTGATTTCGTCTCTGCTATTGAATTTATAGAGCCCTGGTTGTGCAGTGGTTAAGAGCTAGGCTGCTAACCAAAAGGTCAGCAGTTCAAATCCACCAGCCGCTCCTTGTAAACCCTATGGGGCAGTTCCACTCTGTCCTATAGGGTTGCTATGAGTTGGAATCCACTCAAGGGCGAGTTTTTCTTTTTTATTTTTTTTTTGGTTTATTGAATTTACAGTAGTTGACATAGGTGGGTGTTTTGTTTTGTTTTGTTTTTAATGTGTCTCATCTGGTTTTTGGCAGAGGTTCACTGTGCTCTTGTTTTTTCCGCCCAGTGATATGACAAGAATAGTGGAGATTTCTGGGGAAGGAGGCCCCTTGGGAATACATGTGGTGCCCTTCTTTTCATCTCTGAGTGGAAGGTAAGATGTTTTCCTTATTTCTGATGCTCAAGCTAATGAAAAACCTTACTTGAGCTCATTTTCCCAGACATTTTCAGGATTTTTAAGTATGCATTGATCTTATTCAGATGGACACCTCAAGATATACTTCTGTTGGCCACTTGTGTGTTGGAACAAAATAAAATCATTTACTTTGGGGATGCAATAAAAGAGAAAAAATCAGTCAGAGTTTCTGCATCTACAAGTAATTACGAAGTACTTTCTTAAAACATCCTTATCAATGATACACGGTGAACAGAGTACTTAGCAAAGATTTTAACATATTGTTAGACAGTCACAACCAAATTCTTTAATGTTCCAAAATACAGTTCAACAAGTGAATATAGTGATTGCAAGTTGATATTTCCTGTGAGACCATATTGACACATAATCTCTAACATTTAGAAAATGGGAATAATAATGAGACTTTATATTCTCAGCCTCAGGTATACAGAAACTTAGTGTAATAAATACTCTTATTCCCAAATAACTATATGGAAAGCTGTATAAGTTTGGTGATTTTAGCTATAATAACAAAATGTGCCTATGTTGTTTATTTTTCTTTTCTAAAATAAAAGTGATTAAAAATAATTCACCACATTCTTTTGAAATTTTAAAGATGCATTCCTGGTAAATGGTCATTTAGCTTGTGCCAGCATTTCATGAAATTCATGTGTATCTAACTGGATGTAAAACTTGTTTTCTTAAAGAAAATTAAAGTATGTACCTATGATCTAATATTACTTTTATAACTACCAAAACTACTGTTAGATATTATATCATTTTCAATCAGATGACTGCTTCTAGAACTACACTCATATTGACAAAACTTATCAGAAACTTAAAAGAAAATCAGTGTTTCGCTGATGTCACATGATTTTAATTAATTGGCTAAGTTTCTGCTTTTAAATTAATTACATCATTGAAAAGGCAGAGCACTTTATTTTAGGTTAGAATATCAAAGACCAGAAAAGTCAAATGACTTGCCTAAGGAATGGCACACGTAAAATTCTGGAAGTCTTTAGCATGCTCTCACTCCATAGCCCTTTTAGGACAAAAATTTTCCCAAAGGTTATATAGTATTAATTCACTGGTTCTGCATATTTACTCAGTTCAGCCTGGCATGTAGCAAGCAGACGAGATTTAGCCATGTTATTTTGGTTGGCATCACGTTCAGCAGGTAGCCATCTGCTACCTGTAATTGCAAAGCCATCACCTTTTTGTGCAAATAACATCTGATGCCAGGCACTTGCTGAAATGAATGTTCCCTAAAAAGAAATGAACCAGAAAGTTAGTGGCTCTCATTGTCTCATTTCCTGCATGTGTTAATACGTGTGTTTATAGATGTTATGGGTTATGGCACAGGACAGGCAGAGGTTGTTTTTGATAGACAGGTGAGTATTTATCTAGTTGTCTTGAGAAAATCTAATGGCTTTTGGCAGGAGTGTACTGATGGAGCTTTGTGAAATAGCAGAGTGGTTAAATTACCAGGCCCTTTAGCTTAATGAAGCTGGAATAGAACACAAGATCTTCCCAATTCCCAAAACACTGAGGAAATATGCAACGTGACAGACACCATACTTCATTTTCAATAGTTTGAAAAACAAGTTGACCCTTTACGCCAGAAATCACCCTGTCTCACTTCAGATGAGGGAAGTTCACTAGAATGTATTGATTTACTCCTCCTTCCTTTCTGGTTCTGATTTCTAACATAAGCCTAAAAATAAGAGCAGTCGAAACAGCATTGGACTTGGATTCAGAACAATTGGATTTGAATCCCAGTCTCTTTCATAGCAAATCTCCTAATAGTTTTGTCTCTTGTTAGATGAATATCTGAATACCTATTTTGCATCAAAGTTATGGGAATTAAATGATGTTAAAACTGTGAAAGCCCCTCATAAACAAACAGCAGAAAAAAAACAAAGGAACACGAAAATTATCAGTATTACTATTATTGCTAAAACAGTGTTAGCAATAAGAAAGTTTTCCAAGTTCATGGTCACGTGTTCAGAAACTTGGTGAAATACTTCTGCTTTTTTTTGTTTTGTTTTTTTTCTGCTATTCACTAGTATTATAGAAAGGAAATTTAATTAAAAAAACATTAAAAATAATATGGAAGTGGAGTCATAAGCCAATAAAAGTTAAGAAGTAATGAGCACAGGCTGAAACAGCACACTTAACTCAAGCCATGTGTATAGATGCAGCCGCATGCAGAGGCACGTCAGACAAGTGTTTGACTTCACAATGCCATATGGTTTCACTGTGTGAGTACAGGAGGTTAGTTAAGGTCATAATGCAATCCTGAGTTCTTAATTTCCTTCCATTGATTGGTTTGTATCATTATTTTAAATTAGAATTTACATTGAATTCTTTACCAAGACTACTGCAATTGTCTTTGCCTCTAAGTTTTTTTTTTTTTCTTTTAGAAAAATACTGCTACACCTGTTGTTGAATAAGAAAGCTTATCTGAGTTAACACCAACACAACCCAGTGCTGTCGAGTCGATTCCGACTCATAGCGACCCTATAGGACAGAGTAGATTGGGACATCCTAAATAAGATCCGTGGTCGCTGTACTAGATAAGACCTCAATGAATTATGCCATAGCATAAGGGTGTGGAAGGCCGCTGGTATTGAAGGTCATTGGCTTTCACAGTAAAAACAAAACAGACGTACAGAAATCTGCATCCTGGCAAGGAGAAAGCAAATTAATCTCATTCATTTTTTTTAGAACAATATTAACGTGATCTTTAGAATTAAAAGGATGAAATTTCAGGCTTTCTAGTAAATAAGGATATGCTACCCCAGTTTCATAATACAGTTCAACATGAGAGAGAAGGAAGGGCTGTTTGAAGAGTGGCACCTCATGTGAGAAGAGGAAATGTTTAGGCAAAAATTCTTTGCAAGTAGAGGAGCCAAGGCCACGTGATACAGAAGGGAGAACAATACGAGGAGAGTGTGTGGGCCAAAGACCAAATGATGATTAGAAGAGCAAGGTGCTATCATGACCTGTCTTATTCTGCAGGGCTGTGGATTTCAGCATCCTTTATATCTGCTCATTAATGCAAATGAACTGGTTAGTCTTGGCCTCTAACTTCTCCACAGTATTAATCTTTAAATCCTGCTCGCCTTGGTCCCAAATGAGACAGCTACCACAGCCCACCAGTTTGGGGTAAAGAGGATAATGAGAATCTCTTTTGGGCCTTCTCGTACTGGTCTGGATGAAATCTAACTGGAGGGACTCCATTCCTTCTGTGAAATAGAGAGGGCAGCAGTGATTTGTTGCAAGAGACCAAACTAATAAAATCAGTTTTACATTTTACCAAAATTACCTCTGACACATGGGCTTTACAGTTGGGCCTATTCTGTCAATAAATTTTTCATGGAAAGTTAGGTTATTTAGATGAGTGAGATTCACATAGCATACTCCAGCTGTAATATACCAGTTAAATTGCAACCCAGTGGCCTGAAAGAATTAATTCATCTCCCAAAATGTGAAATTAAATCCTAGGGAGTAACATTACATGACTGATGATGTACTGAATTAAATTAAAGGAAGACTTGAATGCTTGTTAAAAAAATATCACTTACATAAACTAGTTTATAACCACATGTGAGCCTCCTAATGGATCATGTTATTGTGACTCTACCATAATAAAAATCCAAAAAACTATTAAAGTGCTGTTTAATTTAGGGAAAATAAATACTATTTTGTTCTATTTAGAGTTCAATTTTTAATATTAAGTTATGAGATTAAGATTGCACTAATATCTTAAAAATATTAATTTGAGTCCTGATCCTTTATCAAATAGCAGATGTGTCCCCTTCTGTCTTTCACACAGAATTTGTTTCATTAATTTACTAACATACCAGAACTAGGAAATAAGCATAACATCTCGTCTCACACTTGTGCCTATGAACTGAGCCGTCCCTGCAGTGGGTGGCATGATTCTTTGCTCTCTCTTGTGGTAGCATGCTCCATCCACTGAACGTTTTTGAAGTAGAAACTTTTAAATATCACGGCATGTGCCTTGCGCATTGACATCTTGAGATCGCATGAGCTCGTTAAACGAACTGTGGCCCTAAAAGGAGAGGCTCAGCTTTGGGATTGTTCCAAACAGGAGGATTGGTTTGCTCCTATACTGGCATTATAGACTGCCCCTTTTCCATGTCTGACTCTATTATTCATACACAAAATGTGCTCATATTTTATTTAGATTTGAGGTTGAATGCAAAGGGACTATGTGACAGTGCACAAAGCTCCTATACAAAAGAGAATGACAAAGTAGAAAAATAAGAGGACAAGGAAAGTGGAGACTGCGGTTTCTCCAAACCCAGCAGATTCCTCTTGAAGGGCATATTTTTCTTTCTTACTCAGAGACATAGCAAGGACCCTATCATGCTATAAGGAGAAGGGAAACCCCTGAAATGAGAAATAGCTAAAATACTCAAGTCCCATTTCTCTTAGTTATTGGTTTTGATACTGCCAATATGTAACAGAGCTGCAGATATGTATATATAATACATATGTGTGTGTGCGTATATATATACTTATATACAAACACACATATGCATATGCGCTTGGAGTCACCATGAGTCAGAACTGACTCAATGGCAACAAGTTTTGTTATGTGTGTATGTGTGTATGTGTGTGTGTAAAATTTAATTCTTTACTCTCATTGCCATAATTTTCTTTTTCTTTCTTCTCCAACCCCGTTCCTCTCCTGACTCTAATCCACAGCCAAAAATACTAGGAGTCCCTGAATATCCTCTCTGAATATACTGTTTCCCTTCCTGAAATTTCAGACAACTCATCCCAAAAGCCTGCCTTCATCATACCACTGCCCTTCTTAGAAGCCAGGGGTGGTGGGTGGTCTTTTTCATCTTTATTAGGTGTTCAAGACATGCTGTTTGTGGCATTGGCCTCTCTATTCAGAGTTAGCTCCCCACACTCCTCCTCACACAAACCCAGTTTACACAAACACATAGTGTCCAGCCCTTCTCTGTGTGTATCCTCTCTCTAAAAAAAAACCAAACCAAATCTCTTGCCATCGAATCAATTCTGACTCATAGTGACCTTATAGGACAGACTAGAACTGCCTCGTAGGGTTTCCAAGGCTGTAATCTTTATGAAAGCAGACTGCTACATCTTTCTATGGAGCAGCTGGTGGGTTTGAACTGCACACCTTTCAGTTAGCAGCTAAGTGCTTTAACCACTGTGCCACCAGGACTCCTTACCTCTCTTTACTCCTTTCCAAATCCTTCTTATTCTTCAGGTCCAGTTTATATCACCACTTTCTCCCCAAACCCTTTTATAAAGACTCTAGGCCCATTGCTGTCTCCAGTTTTTTAACTTCTACTGTACACTGGAGACCCTGGTGGCGTAGTGGTTAAGAGCTACGTCTATTAACCAAAAGGTCGACAGTTGGAATTCACCAGTTGGTTGCTCCTTGGAAACCATATGGGAGAGTTCTACTCTGTTCTATAGGGTTGCTATGAGTTGGAATCAACTCGACGGCAACGGGTTTGGTGCTCTGAGTCTGTACTGACCAAGTTTCTTGGCTCTGAATCTTTACCTCGTCTCATGCTCCTGCATCTGAGCACATAGAAAATACCAGCACATGCCTCATTCAGCAACACTAACAAAAGGGATTGATATTCCTTCTAAACCGAGTAATAAGATCTTCGCTTAAATGTTTGTTTATTTCTTGGCTTGAAAATTATTAGAACAGGTAGTTACACTGTAAAGAATTAAGCGAATACCTAATCGTCTCCCATTGCTAAGCATCAAGTTGGCATCTGGGCACTAACTTATTACTGTAAGCTGTAATGCCGTCTTCCAAACCATGAGGCTTTTGTCTCTTCTAATCCACTCAGCTATATCAGCCTTTTCTAAGTTACTGGAAGCATGAGAAATGAGGTCACAGGCTAATGTTCTCTGCATCGGTATGCATATTTGTCTTGAAGGGCTTTTTCCCTTTTAGTGAAGTTTCTTTTTCTTTTTTTAACTAAGGACTTAATAAATAGTTGTCTGAATATAAAGCGTAATTTCCTATGTAAATACAAATCAATACTTATTTCTGAAGAGTTGCAAGTAGAGAACTAATTAGCATGTTATTATTCAGTATTTCTATTTTAACATGGATTTTGCATTTAGGATTCTAGGACTCTTCATCCGAGGCATTGAAGAAAACAGCAGGTCCAAGAGGGAGGGACTGTTTCGTGAAAATGAATGTATTATAAAAATCAACAATGTGGATCTCGTGGACAAAACCTTTACTCAGTAAGCATTTTTTCATTGTTTTACTTTCTTTATTGATTTCCAGAATGTTTATAATCATCACTGAACTCAATATGATCAAAATTGTAGGTAGAATTTCCGGTCAGTTCCCTATGAATGACCCCCAGAGCATACATTTTCAAATGAGTTTTATGTTTTAGCATACTCGGAGGTGGTCTGCTCATGTCCCTGCCAGCCCTAAGTGTGTTAATCCTTTCTTCCTGGTTGTCATGCAGGGACATCTCTGGGTGCATGTGTTTTTCTTAGGATATGGGTCAGTTAGACTGGTATTTAATGACTCTTTTCACAGATTGTTAGTTCAGCTTATTAATTAACTTACTTGGTGTCAGCAGTCTTCCCTTAAACTAAAAAATCTGTGAGAGATGTCTGTGAGGAATCACTGAGTAATAGAAAGCAATAAAAAAAAAAAAAATTAAAACATTCTTCCTCAGAAAATCATCTCTCTGCCTGCATGTGACAATGTTAAGGAAATAGGTTTCTATACCTAAAAATTACAGTGTGTAGCAGTTTGATACATATACACACACACATACATTTATACACACACACACACATATATAAGTATACGAACACACACACACTTACATTAACATTGCAGGGCTTCTGGAACAAGGGAATAAGTACTAATACTCCTTAGTAATGGTCACCAGCTCATGGTATATTTTCTCTGTGGTTATTAGTTAAGAAATGAAGCTTTAAACGAGTATATTTCTTAAAATGATGAAATAATAAAATTGTAATTAATACGTATATTTTAATATAACACTTGCCTTTTTACAAGACTCAATAAGGATACAGGGCATAAAATTATCCCTATTTTACAGAGGTGGAAACTGAGGTGCGTAAAAATTCAGTGACTTCCCAAAGGACACATGTTAATATGGAATAGAAACCAGTTCCTAAAGCAAAAATAACATAGGGGAACTGACCAAGGGAGGCTGGCTGCCTATGTGGAATCTTCTCCCCTCTCCCCTAATAACGTGGGGAATTAAGTGCTTTGATAGAGTGGACACAGATACCAGTAGGAATAACAGAGACCTGAAATAACAGCAGTTTAAAGAAGATTAAAATATACTTTCTCTAAAGACAAGTAAGTGTGGAGATGGGCAGTCTGGGGTCAATATGGGAGCTCCACAGTTATCAGATTGTGAGACATCTTCTATGTTCCTGCTTTGCCCTCCTTTTACCATGGGGTTATTATCTTTTAGTTGTTTCAGTATCACAAGATGGCTGCTGGAATTCCCTCCATCGCTTCTTAATTCCAAGAAATCAGAAGGAGAAAGTGAGAAGGAAAGTTTATGCCTTCCAGCTGAGCCAGCTCTTTTAAAGAGCTTTCCCTTAACCTCTTTTTAAACCCTTCACTTACATCTCATTAGCAGGAAAGTTTGGAAAAAGTAGTTGTTTTACCTAGTCAAAGGGTATATAGAAGCATAAATAACAAGGAAAGAAAATGTATGTTTACATGCATAATTGTATTTTATTACATATTGTATGTTATACTATTAAATATGTATGCAATATATTATGTATTAATACACTTACATAGTGTAAATATACATACACACATACATGTATACATATGTATAGACAGTCATACACCACACAATATCTGTTCGGGCACCGTTCAACCGCATATACCTCTGTGATATCAAAGGTTATAAGAATTCAAATAATGTACCTTTCTATGCATAAAAAACATTAAAGAAACATTTCCAGATACACTAAAACATCTTTAACACAATAATACAGTAATAGTAATAGTAATGTTTTGATACGCATCGCAAAGTAGCACCCATTTGTTATTACAAACCATTGTATATACCTTGAGTTTTTTATACAATAGGCTTTACGGGGGATTGGTTCGTAACTACCGGTTGTACTTAAGTCGGATTTTTGTAAACTGGGGACTGCCTGTATATAATATGTTCATGCAGCATCCAAATCACGTAACGTCCTATTTCACAGAATGTATCATGGATGTTAAGTGACATGACTGTACATATATATATGTATATATACATATCGGAAACCCTGGTGGAATAGTGGTTAAGAGCTACAGCTACTAACCAAAAGGTTGGCAGTTCGAATCCACAAGGTGCTCATTGAAAACTGGGGGAGTTCTACTCTGACCTATATATAGGGTTGCTATGAATTGGAATAGACTTGACAGCAATGGGTTTTTTTTTTGGTTTTATAAAAAAAAAAAAAATTTTTTTTTTTTTTCTATAACCTAAACTAACCTAATCTAACCCGTTGCTGTCTAGTTGATTCCAACTCATAGTGGCCCTGTAGGACAGAGTAGAACTGCCCCATAGAGTTTCCAAGGAGCACATGGTGGATTCGAGCTGCCAGCCTTTTGGTTAGCAGCCATATCTCTTAACCACTGCACCACCAGGGTTTCCATATATATATATATGTATATAATAGAGACGAATATGTAAAAGCATACACATTTATAAATTATCTGTTCTTTTAAGGAAAAATCAAAGTAGTGAGATAGAAAAGTAAAAATATGCAACAAATTCTGATTTTTCTTAAGGAAAAAAACAACTCTCTGATAGAATGACAGTAAAGAAACACATTGGATTGATATCCACCATGACATTTAGGGATAGCCAAGGCCCCTACTAAAATGTCTCCTTGAAGAAACATCTATGTTAAAATTGAGTTTCTGGAGCACAAACCATGTTAGTGAAGATCTGTACTTTAGAACAGAGTCCTAAAAAGAAGCTAGCTGATAATCCAATCAATAATATGAAACGATTTTTTTAATTAAAATTAAAGCATACTTATATATTTACTGCAGTAACTATGTCTGTATAGATTTCATGCAGGGTTGTTAAGAAAGTTAAATAAGAGAAAATTATTCATGTTAACAATGCATGTCTAGCTCAGTGCAGGGGCACAAAGTGGGCAAGTAATAAGTGGTAGCTGGTAGTTTTTTTTTTTTTTTTTTTTAGTAGTTAGTTGACAAAGCCATATTGGTATTAATGTTGATAGTTGTCTCCTATGCTGATGCTACTGCTCATTGCCAGGACACAGGTATACTTTAGAAAGTGGCATGCTAGAACAGCCTATCATTATACATTCTATCTCTTTTAAGGGCTCAAGATGTCTTCCGTCAGGCAATGAAATCCCCAAGTGTGCTCCTCCATGTACTGTCACCCCAAAATCGTGAAGAGTATGAAAAATCAGTCATTGGACCTCTTAACATTTTTGGTAACAATGATGGCATTTTGAGAACAAAGGCACCGCCTCCTGTCCATGGAAAATCAGTAATAAAGACAGTAAACGTGACAGGAACAAGTAGTCCTGAGGGAGATGCATCAGCGTCCCTGCAACAAAGCAAGAGCCCCCGAGTACCAGGACTAGGAAGAAAGCCATCCTCTCCCTCACTCTCGCCTCTCATGGGGTTTGGCAACAAGAAAAATGCAAAGAAAATTAAGATTGACCTAAAGAAAGGTAATTATTAAATTATGCTTAATAGCATTCTATTATTGTAACATGTAAAATTGGTTAAGAGAAATGCATTAAGGCTAATTTAGTTAATTTTCCCTTCATTTAATTGTATCAAAGAAAAGATTTAAGTGTATACTTAGATAACTTAAATTTCCTGAATTTACACTACTTTCTTATTCTTTGCTTCTAGAGAATATAGATTATTTGAAACAAGAAAATAATAAAGACATGGAAGTGGGAAGACGTGGGAATGGAAGGAATCATTACAAACTTGATAGAAATGCACCAATATTGTGTTACAGCTTAACACTGAACAGGCACTAAAATTCAATTGTCCCTGTTTTGAGCATGATTAGTGATTTTTAAAGCATCCTTTAGCCTAAGCCAAAAGCATATTGCTTTTGGTTCTCTAAATAGTTTTAAATCAGCAAAAAATGTATTCCTTGGGAAGTAAATACATGATGATTTTTAATTCTACTAATTCGGCATTGCAAACAATTTTTTAAAACATACTTAATTTCAAAAATGTGTTTACCATTTTCTTTATCTTTCTTAACTGTTCTATCCATTTCAGACAGATGAGTGAGACTAGATCATGTGCGCAAATGTGCACTCATGCAGTATTATGTATACACACAAATAATTACACACTTCCATGCTTTTGTTCATTTCCTAACCTCTGCCTGACGTTCTCTTCCTGCACTGTAACCTTCCGAAATTCTACATTTTTCAAGTCTCAATTCAAAAGAAACCAAGTTGATCTCATACATTCTTGTCTGAATTAACAGGGAATTTAATTATCAAAGGTAGTTTTAGAATATCTGTTAACATATATTACATACATGTATAACATGTATCTTTAATTAGAATATAGACATTATTTTGGAAAGATTCTCTGATTAAAATTTAATTCATCTATAAGGATTCTTTACTTCGAAGGAAATATGTTGACTAGGAGGCACAAATACTCCTATGTACTTAGCAATTAACGTTTCTTATCTAAATGTATCAGTCATTTTTTATAAACATCTGGCAATATAGAAGACAGTGGGTTGGGTGCTTTGAGTATAAAAAGATTAATTAGACATGAAATGTAACCTTAAAAATCTTGCTTATTTGTAGAATGGAGATGCCATTAATAGAAATTAAAATCGTAAGTAGATGAAGATATTTCAAAAAGCTAGGATTTTGGATTAAAAAGGGGGCTCATGGTGGCATTTGAAATGCTGGTGAGAGTATGTGCATGGTGATATCCAGGAAGGTGACACCAGAAAGAGACATCAGGGACAAAGAGGGAGATTCTATTCCCTTCCATAGAGAGGTGATAGCTGGAGCCAGGAGCTGGCCAAGGCAGAGTTTAGAGGACAAACTGGTCCAAGACAGATCATTGGAGGCACATCTGTGTTTATGTGGGAGGAGAATGGATGGAGTTAGAAACAGTGACAAACATAACATGTTCAGAGAGGTAGGAAGATAATCAGAAAATAACAACACATAAGCCAAGTGGGGAGAGGGGGGTAATTAAATAAAAAATGATGGAAAGTGTCAAAGCTTGAGAAGGGAAAGATCAAAGATAGGAAGAGTTGTTGGATATGGCCCTGAGTAGGTTCTTGGGTGATAGAAGCTTGAAGAGGCAGTAAGATTGAAGTAAGGGTTTTTTAGTGTGGAGAAACCTGAGAAGACTTACAGATAGTATGAAAAGATATACTGGCAAGGAGAGATGAAACATGGAAGAGAATAGAGCAGAAGCAGCAAGAATGAGTGATGGGACAATAGGGGGAAGCTGTCCAAGAATTGTGATGCAAGTGGTGAGCCACAGGATGACTAGATGATTGAGAGTCTGACAGAACTCACATCGCGTGGCTTTTTGCCCCTCAGTGAGGTACGTAGTCTGGTTATGGTTTACTGAAAAATCAGTGTCATGATAACATCATAACACGTGTCATTTCTTTTAGGACCTTAATAAACATTTGTTACATAGCTGCATTTGGCCCTAAATTCACTTTGACACTGTCGTGGCATGCCAGGAGCTATATCTGTATTTGAACAATTGAAGCATATTTATAATCTCCTGGAATGTAAATATTTCACTTATTCTACATTAGTCCCTAGGTAGATTTACTATAAGATTGAATGTAGTATTACTCATGTTTATGGTGACCATGCATTTTACTGATCTTATATTCTAGGTCCTGAAGGACTTGGTTTCACTGTGGTTACCAGAGACTCTTCCATACATGGTCCTGGCCCCATTTTTGTGAAAAACATTTTACCAAAGGGAGCAGCCATAAAAGATGGCCGCCTGCAATCGGGGGACAGAATTTTGGAGGTACGAATTAATGTCTTTAATAAAGTATTTGGTTGACATTTAAATAAATAAGTATATAGACTTGTGCATATATATTTTGAGTACTACATATATGAAGGAAACCCTGGTGGTGTAGTAGTAAGAGCTATGGCTTCTAACCTAAAGGTTGGAAATTCAAATCTACCAGTTGCTCTTTGGAAACTTTATGGGGCAGTTCTACTCTGTCCTGTAGGGTCACTATGAGTTGGAATCAACTTGATGGCAGTGAGTTTGGTTTGGTTTTTTTATATATGAAGCCCTGTTGGCACAGTGGTTCAGCACTCGGCAGATAATCGAAAGTTCGGTGGTTCAAACTCGTAAGCTGCTCTGCAGGAGAAAGATGTGGCAGCCTGCTTCTGTAAAGAATACAGCCTAGGAAGCCCTACGGGCCAGCTCTATTCTGTCCTTTAGGGTTGCCATGAGTCAGAATTGTCTCAATGGAGATGAGTTTGGTTTTTGGATTTGGTATATATAGTTATTACTTTTCATGATAAGAACTAACATACTTCTCACTAATAAGGACACAGGAAGGATAAGGACTAGTTAACAAACAGCCTAACTTTGTAAGTTCCTGATAAGGTGAGTGCTATAGGACCAATCTGCCAGGCGCTCCTTGGAAACTCTATGGGGCAGTTCTACTCTGTCCTATACGGTCGCTGTGAGTCGGAATTGACTCAACGCCACTGGGTTTTTTTGGGTTATAGGACCAAATAATACTGAAAAATTTTCTCTGCCTTTACATTCTTTCTTTCACCTCATAGGGCCCCTGGGGAATTTGGATGATATCCAGGATTTCATTATATATCCAGTTAAAGTTAAAAATTTCAAAGTTATATCCAAGCCCTGGCAGCAATTTCTTTAAACTCCTCTAAGGACAGGCCAGTACTTTTCAGGTTGATCTGCATCACCTGTGCTAGGCTGGCAATGGAAATAATTATGAGGGGTTTTCGCAGAGGAAAGTATTTGGAATACCCAAAGCAAGAGACTCCCCCCTCCCCCGTTTATTTTTGTTTGATAGCATCATTTTAGCTATGTGTGTGTATATATATATATATAGTCAATTTAACTTTCAAGCACTCACCTTCTTTGAAAGCTGTTTGATTCCATTGAACTCTCTGGTAGCATGGAAACATCACTTTAGGTTTTATGTAGTTCTGGGTCACAAAAGAAGACACACCAAATGACTAATGTATCTCCAAATTAGACTTCACAATAATCTGTGATAATCCAGTGGCTGCAATTTACTAAGCATGGAGAAGACTCTAGAATTATATCTAAAGACTCACATTTCTGGGGAATTTGCTGCGTGATAATGGTTCACTTCTTTTCATTGTATTTGACAGAAAATGGTGCCAGCTATGTATTTGAAATCCAGTTCCTACCTATTGGAGGAATCGTTCTCTGGTATTTGTCAGTTTGATTTTCCCCTCTGAGAATGTGATGTCTTAGAAAAAGCTGATGCTGCTAATTACTGAATATTTGAGACTATTACCGTAATAATGGTTGTCCATGTATTATTGGTATCTTCACCATTGCTGGTTCTGGCCGATGTGTTTAGCTTTCATCTTTTCTGAGCTTCCTTGATTATGGGAGTCCATTTAATGCTTGCTTTCAAACACCAGGTAGGGTAGAAGGAGATGGTGGTGTTTACTTGTGCCAGTTCACATGATTGCATTCATTAGGTAAATGGCAGAGACGTCACTGGACGAACTCAGGAGGAGCTCGTGGCCATGCTGAGGAGCACCAAGCAGGGAGAAACGGCATCACTGGTCATTGCTCGCCAAGAAGGAAACTTTCTTCCCCGAGAGCTGGTAATGTTCAGATCTCCGTTTCTCTTCACTTTCAATTCAGGGCTAAACATACTCAGTGAATTCATAACAGTTGAAAAATGAGTTCTAAACTACGGCTAGAGGCTTCATTTATAGGAAAACTTGAGTGAAACTGAAAATGTTTTGCTCCATTTACGATATCACAGTTTTAAGACATTGATACAATGAGGTGGGAGTATAGCAATACTGCTTCTGGGCCCAAATTGGAACACACATTCGAGGAAGCAACTTTTTAATTGTCAACTAATTCAATAAAATAGACATTGAGTATATCCCACGTGCTAGGCCCTATGCAAAACATCCAGCGAAGCAGTTCCTGGCCCTACCGTTGTAGATTTCACAGTCTAAAATGAAACATAACCAACAATCAGGATGGTGATAAAGACTATGAGAGGGGGGCTGCAGAATGCTACCGGAACATATAACAAAGGAGTATAGCCTAGTTTCTGGGTTGAGAAAGAATCTTAAGGAAGAGAATTTCAAAAGTCTTATTTTAAAAAATGTATACCCTTTGACCTACCAATTACATTTCTACTAATCTGCCTAAACTGATCATGAAAGATGTAGTAAAAATTCATGTACTTTTTTTCTTTTTTTGCTAAAGTACTATTTATTATACTGGTATACTGGGCACTGTACAACCATAAGGAATTGGTTAAATAAATAACTAGACCACTCTGCAATAAAATATAATAAGTACTTAAAATGATCTCTCTAAAGGTTTGAAAATAACATGAGAGAATTTTCACAGTATAATGTTAAGTTAAAAAGTTGGGTAAAAATTATATATACAGTATGATCATATAATATTAAAAAGATTTTTTAAAAGAACTGGAAAGAGATGTACCTGGAATGTTGATATTATGAGAGCTTTCATTTTATCATTTTTTTTTTTACAGTGAACACATTTTAGTATAGAAATGCCATGCTTTTAAGAAAACTATAGAAAATATATTGAAAATTCAAAGGGCTTTTATGACTAATAACAAAGGGAGCAGATGTAATAAAATGACTTTTAGTTACCCTTGATTTTTATTTTTTTTTATTTTATTTCCTCTGAATCTAAGGAATGACAAAGGCACATGCAGGTAATACAATAGGTTCCCATCAGAATGGGGAGAGGTATTTAAGAATTGAGGATGTACAGTGTGAAGAAGAGAAATCTTAGAAGACATATCATTGTTAACAAATATAGTTATTGTATGGATTGGAAAATAGATGTTATCTGTTTCTTCAAATACCTTATATACACTGATTCAATTATGTATTCAGTAAACATCTATTGAGTATCTGCTGTGTGCAAAGTTGGAGGTTCTGGGAATGTGAGCATAATTAAGACTAATTTCCTGCCCTCTCTGAGCTTGTAACAAAACAAATGATTGGAAGTGATGAAGTTTCAAGAACTCTCTAACCATTGGAGCTGTCTCAGGAGGAAGGGGGTTAATTAGAATGTTCAAACAGAACCTATTACACCATCTCTCAGAGATGGACTAGAAGAAAATCCTTCCATAGGGAAGGTGACGAGACTAGGCAACCCCTAAGATATCTCTCTGTACTCTGATCCTGTTATTCTGTTCTGTGTTTATATTCATGTTTGAGTGTATAACCCTAATGAAACAGCTCTCATATATTAATATTCCTTAGCACTGGCCAAAGGACCTCCTTCTCTCCAAGTTTCTGTGGCGTGGAATTTCCCTTAGAGCTTTTCTTCTATTTCCCATCATCATATCTGTTTTTCCTCTTGACCTATTGTATGTTCTGGGAAGATCCTCCGTAAAAACAGAGGGGGGTGGTGGTGAAGAATGAGTGGGGTATAAGCCATGAAGATTATACTTCCCATCCCCTTCCCTTTATTTGACTCTTCCATTTTGGAACACAAATCCTAAACTTCTGTCTCGTCTCCTTGCTGAAGCCCGTAACTCTTCCTAAGGAGGAATTAAGCAGAAACTTGGATACTAGGGTTTTTGCTCTAAAATGCAGAAGGATTTTTCCTTTAATCCTTTGTTTACCACAAGATCTTAGTCTTTCTCTACAAGGGTCAAAGTGAAAAAACAATAAAAAGGGGGCCAGGGTATATAGATAGCAGAAAGCCCTTTTACTTCTTGTTCAATTCTTTGGTTGTTAGAGATAAAAAAAAAAATCTCAGAAAACCTCAGTGGGAGTGTGTGCTTTTTTTTTTTTTTTCAGGAATAGGAAAACAATGAAAGAAATTTTGAGTGTGTTTTCTATGGAACTGCAGGCCTGGAAGGAATTAAACCCTGCAGAGAAAGAAAAACAATTGGCCAGCGTGGAAGCATGCAAGAAAAATGAAAGGGAGCCAACTGAGGAGCCTGCACTTCTCCCCTGAATGGCTCCTTATATGGCTCTGCCATATCCTCTAGAGTTGCCAACTCAACAGCTAATTCCTTCTTTCTAGAAGTTCTCCCCCTCCCCCATATCTGTAGAAAGAAAGGGATGCTAATCTAATCTCAGTTTGGAGCTCTGAATGCATTTTCCATCAAAGAAAATTGTTTCTAGAAGTTATCAAATAGAAAAATAACATTTTTGACCTAAAGGGAGCCTTTATGAATCAATAAGTCCAATTCTCAATTTTGCAGATAAGAAGACAGAGATTTTGTGGGGTTGAGTAACCTGCCCAAGGTCTCACGATGAACAGTACTAGAGGCCTAAGTTTTCTAACACTCAGTATCATTCTCCAAATTCCAACTCCCTGTGTGCTAAACTTCGGTATCCACCACTTACTAGCTGTGTGGTCTAGAGCAGGTCACACAATCATTCTGAATCTCAGTTATCTATATTATAAGATCGTTGTGAGGATTAAAAGAGATAGCATATACAAAGCACTTAGTATAATTTCTGGCCAATCTTAAAACCTCAATATGTGTTAAGCGTATTTTTTTCTTCCAGGTACATTACCACTTCTGGAATATTGTAAATATAATACTACACTTCAGATACATTGCTAACCAGAGTGTTGGCAGTTCGAATCCGCCAGGTGCACCTTGGAAACTCTATGGGGCAGCTCCATTCTGTCCTATAGGGTCACTATGAGTCAGAACCGACTCGACGGCACTGGGTTGGTTTTTTGGTTTTGGTCAGATACATTATGGAGTAAATAGACTTTTGCTGGCCTGGAACTATCATTTTGAACATTGTTCTTTTTTTTTTTTTTTTTTAATTGTGCTTTAAGTGAAAATTTACAAATCAAGTAAGTCTGTCACATAAAAACTTATATACACTTTGCTACATACTCCCAGTTACTCTCCCCCTAATGAGACATCCCGCTCTCTCCCTCCACTCTCTCTTTTCGTGTCCATTTTGTCAGCTTCTAACCCCCTCTACCCTCTCATCTCCCCTCCAGGCAGGAGATGCCAACATAGTCTCAAGTGTCCACCTGATCCAAGAAGCTCACTCCTTACCAGCATCCCTCTCCAACCCATTATCCAGTCCAATCCCTGTCTGAAGAGTTGGCTTCGGGAATGGTTCCTGTCCTGGGCCAACAGAAGGTCTGGGGCCATGACCACCGGGGTCCTTCTAGTCTCAGTCAGACCATTAAGTCTGGTCTTTTTATGAGAATCTGGGATCTGCATCCCACTGGTCTCCTGCTCCCTCAGGGGTTTTCTGTTGTGTTCCCTGTCAGGGCAGTCGTCAGTTGTAGCTGGGCAGCATCTAGCTCTTCTAGCCTCAGGATGATGAAGTCTCTGGTTCGTGTGGCCCTTTCTGTCTCTTGGGCTCGTAATTACCTTGTGTCCTTGGTGTTCATTCTCCTTTGATCCAGGTGGGTTTAGAATAATTGATGCATCTTAGATGGCTGCTTGCTAGCGTTTAAGACCCCAGACACCACTCTTCAAAGTGGGATGCAGAATGTTTTCTTAATAGATTTTATTATGCAAATTTACTTAGATGTCCCCAGAAATCATGGTCCCCAAACCCCTGCCCCTGCTACACTGACCTTCGAAGCACTCAGTTTATTCAGGAAACTACTTTGCTTTTGGTTTAGTCCAGTTGTGCTGACCTCCCCTGTATAGTGTGTTGTCTTTCCCTTCACCTAAAGTAGTTCTTATCTACCAACAAATTAGTGAATACCCCTCTCCCACCCTCTCACCCTCCCTCCTCTCATAACCACAAAAGAATGTTTTCTTCTCAGTTTAAACTGTTTCTCAAATTCTTATAATAGTCGTCTCATATGATATTTGTCCTTTTGCAGCTGACTACTTTCACTCAGCATAATGCCTTCCAGGTTCTTCCATGTTATGAAATGTTTCACAGATTCCTCACCATTCTTTATCGATGCGTAGTATTCCATTGTGTCAGTATACCATAATTTATTTATCCATTCATCCGTTGATGGGCACCTTGGTTGCTTCCATCTTTTTGCTATTGTAAACAGTGCTGCAGTAAACATGGGTGTGCATATATCTGTTCGTGTAAAGGCTCTTATTTCCCTAGGATATATTCCAAGGAGTGGGATTGCTGGATTGTATGGTAGTTCTATTACTAGCGTTTTAAGGAAGCGCCAAATCGATTTCCAAAGTGGTTGTACCATTTTATATTCCCACCAGCAGTGTATAAGTGTTCCAGTCTCTCCACAGCCTCTCCAACATTTATTATTTTGTGTTTTTTGGATTAATGCCAGCCTTGTTGGAATGAGATGAAATCTCATTGTAGTTTTGATCTGCATTTCTCTAATGGCTAATGATCGTAAACATTTCCTCATGTATCTGTTAGCTACCTGAATGTCTTCTTTAGTGAAGTGTCTATTCATATCTTCTGCCCATTTTTTAATTGGGTTATTTGTCTTTTTGTAATTAAGTTTTTGCAGTATCATGTAGATTTTAGAGATCAAACGCTGATCGGAAATGTCATAGCTAAAAACTTTTTCCCAGTCTGTAGGTAGTCTTTTTACTGTTTTGCTGAAGTCTTTGGATGAGCATAGGTGTTTGATTTTTAGCAGCTCCCAGTTATCTAGTTTTTCTTCTGCATTCTTAATAATGTTTTCTATACTGTTTATGCCATGTATTAGGGCTCCTAATGTTGTCCCTATTTTTACTTCCATGATCATTGTTGTTTTAGATTTTATATTTAAGTCTTTGATCCATTTTGAGCTCGTTTTTGTGCATGGAGTGAGGTATGGGTCTTGTTTCATTTTTTTGCAGATGGATATCCAGTTATGCCAGCACCATTTGTTAAAAAGACTGTCTTTTCCCCATTTAACTGTTTTGGGACCTCTGTCAAATATCAACTGCTCATACGTGGATGGATTTATGTCTGGATTCTGAATTCTGTCCAGTGGTCCATGTATCTGTTGTTGTACCAGTACCAGGCTGTTTTGACTACTGTGGCGGTATAATAGGTTCTAAAATCAGGCAAAGTAAGGCCTCCCACTTTGTTCTTGTTTTTCAGTTTTGCCTTATTTTCCGGGGCTTCTTTCCCTTCCATATGAAGTTGGTGATTTGTTTCTCCATCTCACTAAAGAATGTCGTTGGGATTTAGAACTGAATTGCATTAAATGTGTAGATCGCTTTTGGTAAAATAGCCATTTTTATAATGTTAAGTCTTCCTGTCCATGAACAAGGTACATTTTTCCACTTACGTAAGTCTCTTTTGGCCTCTTGCAGAAGTGTACTGTAGTTTTCTTTGTATAAGTCTTTTACATCTCTGGTAAGATTTATTCCTAAGTATTTTATCATCTTGCGGGCTACTGTAAACGGCATTGATTTGGTGATTTCCTCTTCGATGTTCTTTTTGTTGGTGTAGAGGAATCCAACTGATTTTTGTATGTTTATCTTGTATCCCGATACTCTGCTGAACTCTTCTATTAGTTTCAGTAGTTTTCTTGAGGATTCCTTAGGGTTTTCTGTGTATAAAATGATGGCATCTGCAAATAACCAAAAAACCACACCCAGTGCCATTGAGTCGATTCCGACTCGTAACGACCCTATAGGACAGAGTAGAGCTGCCCCATAGAGTTTCCAAGGAGCGCCTGGCGGATTTGAACTGCCGACCCTTTGGTTAGCAGCTGTAGCACTTAACCGCTATGCCACCAGGGTTTCCCATCTACAAATAGAGATACTTTTACTTCTTCCTTGCCAATCTGGATGTCCTTTATTTCTTTATCTACCCTAATTACTCTGGCTAGGAACTCCGACACAGTGTTGAATAAGAGTGGTAATAAAGGGCATCCTTGTCTGGTTCCCGATCTCAATGGGAATGCTTTCAGGCTCTCTCCATTTAGGGTGATGTTGGCTCTTGGCTTTGTATAAATGCCCATTATTATGTTGAGGAATTTTCCTTCTATCCCTATTTTGCTGAGAGTTTTTATCATGAATGAGTGTTGAACTTCGTCAAATGCCTTTTCTGCATCAATTGATAAAATCATGTGATTCTTATCTTTTGTTTTATTTATGTGGTGGATTACATTAATTGTTTTTCTAATGTTGAACCATCCCTGCATACCTGGTATGAATCCCACTTGGTCATGGTGAATTATTTTTTTTGATATGTTGTTGAATTCTATTGGCTAGAATTTTGTTGAGGATTTTTGCATCTACATTCATGAGGGATATAGGTCTATAATTTTCTTTTCTTGTCCTGTCTTTACCTGGTTTTGGTATCAGGGATATGGTGGCTTCATAGAATGAGTTTGGGAGTATTCCGTCCTTTTCTGTGCTCTGAAATACCATTAGTAGTAGTGGTGTTAACTCTTCTCTGAAAGTCTGGTAGAACTCTGCAGGGAAGCCGTCCAGACCAGGGCTTTTTTTTTTGTTGGGAGTTTTTTGATTACGTTTTCAATCTCTTCTTTTGTTACGGGTCTATTTAATTGTTCTCCCTTTGTTTTCATTAGCTTAGGTAGGTAGTGTGTTTCTAGGAATTCATCCATTTTTTCTAGGTTTTCAAATTTGTTTGAGTATAGTTTTTCATGGTAATCTGATATGATTCTTTTAATTTCAGTTGGGTCTGTTGTAATATCGCCCTTCTCATTTCTTATTTGGGGTATTTGCTTCCTCTCCTGTTTTTCTTTTGTCAGTTTGGCCAGTGGTTTATCAATTTGGTTGATTTTTTTAAAAAGCCAGCTTTTGGTCTTGTTAGTTCTTTCAGTTGTTTTTCTGTTTTCTATTTCATCTCTAATTTTTATTGTTTTCTTCCAGTGCCTGTGGGTCTCTTTTGTTGCTCTCTTTCTATTTGTTCAAGTTGTAGGGATAATTCTTTGATTTTGGCCCTTTCTTCTTTTTGGATGTGTGCATTTATTGATATAAATTGGCCTCTGAGCGCCGCTTTTGCTCTGTGCCAAAGGTTCTGATAGGAAGTGTTTTCATTCTCATTGGATTCTCTGAATTTTTTTATTCCCTCCTTAATGTCTTCTATAATCCAGTCTTTTTTGAGCAGGGTATTGTTCAGTTTCCAAGTGTTTGATTTCTTTTCCCTACTTTTCCTGTTACTGATTTCCACTTTATGGCCTTATGATCAGAGAAGATGCTTTGTAATACTTCAATGTTTTGGATTCTACTAAGGCTTGCTTTAAGACCTAATATGTGGTCTATTCTAGAGAATGTTTCATGTGCACTAGAAAAGAAAGCATACTTGGTTGCTGTTGGGTGGAGTGTTCTGTATATGTCTATGAGATCAAGTTGGTTGATTGTGGCATTTAGATCTTCCGTGTCTTTATTGAGCTTCTTTCTGGATGTCCTGTCCTTCACCGAAAGCGGTGTGTTGAAGTCTCCTAGTATTATTGTGAAGCTGTCTATCTCACTTTTCATTGCTGATAGAGTTTGTTTTATGTATCTTGCAGCCCTGTCACTGGGTGCATAAATATTTAATATGGTTATTTCTTCTTGGTGTATTATCCCTTTAATCATTATATAGTGTCCTTCCTTATTCTTTCTGATGGATTTAACTTTAAAGTCTGTCAGAAATTAATATTGCCACTCCTGCTCTTTTTTGATTGTTGTTTGCTTGATATATTTTTTTCCATCCTTTGAGTTTTAGTTTGTGTCTCTAAGTCTAAGGTGTGTCTCTTGTAGGCAGCATATAGATGGATCTTGTTTTTTAATCCATTCTGCCCCTCTCTGTCTCTTTATTGGTGCATTTAGTCCATTTACATTCAGGGTAATTATGGATAGGTATGAATTTAGTGCTATCGTTTTGATGTCTTTTTTTGTGTGTTGTTGACAGGTTCTTTTTCCCACTTAATTTTATGTGCTGAGTAGATTATCTTTATATATTGTCCTTTCCTAATATTTGTTGTTGTCGATTTTGTTTCTGCTGAGTCTCTATTTTTTTCTTGTATTTTATTTTGATGAGTAGGATAGTTTGTCTCCTTTGTAGTTACTTTATTATTTACCCCTATTTTTCTAAATTTAAACCTAACTTTTATTTCTTGGTATCGCCATATCTTCCTCTCCATATGAAAGGTGTATAATTACATTTCTTAGTCCCTCTATATTATTCTAATGGTGTCTTTTATATAATAACATCGCTGTTACCATGTTTTGAGTTTTTTTTTTTTTTAATAATAATTTTGCTTTGTTTTTTTGGATTTCCCTGTCTGGGTTGACTTCTGGTTGCTCTGCCCAGTGTACTAGTCTTGGGTTGATACCTGATATTGTTGATTTTCTAACCAAAGAACTCCCTTTAATATTTCTTGTAATATTGGTTTGGTTTTTATGAATTCCCTAAATTTGTGTTTTTCTGGAACTGTCTTAATTTCATCTTCATATTTAAGAGACAGTTTTGGTGGGTATATGATTCTTGGCAGGCAATTTTTTAAATATGTCATCCTGTTGCCTTCTTGCCTGTATGGTTTCTGCCAAGTAGTCCGAGCTTATCCTTATTGGCTCTCATTTGTATGTGACTTTTTGTTTATTCCTCGCTGTTGTTATAATTGTCTCTTTATCTTTGGTTTTGGCAAGCTTGATTATAATATGTCTTGGTGACTTTCTTTTAAGATCTGCCTTACATGGAGTTCGATGAACATCTTGGATAGATATCTTCTCGTTCTTGACCGTATCAGGGAAGTTTTCTGCCAACAAATCTTCAGCAATTCTCTGTGTATTTTCTGTTATCCCTCCCTGTTCTGGTACTCCAATCACTCGTAGGTTATTTCTCTTGATAGAGCCGCACATGGTTCTTAAGTTTCTTCATTTTTTTATAAATTCTTTTATCTGATTTTTCTTCAAATATATTAGTGCCAATTGATTTATCTTCAAGTTCAGAAATTTTAGCTTCTACTTGCTCAATTCTGCTCCTCTGACTTTCTACTCAGTTGTCTACTTCTGTAATTTTATTATTAATCTCCTTAATTTCTGATTGCTGTCTATGGATATTTCCAGCTCATTAAACTTTTCATTATATTCCTAAATAATCTTTGTAATTTCTTCAGTTGCTTTATCTGTGTGTTCCTTGGCTTGTTCTGCTTGTATTATCTCATTTCCTTCCTGATGTCTTGAAGGGTTCTGTATATTAAACTTTTGTATTCTGCACCTGGGAATTCTAGGAATGCGCTTTCATCTAGAAGATCCCTGGATTCTTTGTTTTGAGAGCTTGTTGAGGTGATCATGGTCTGTTTCTTTATGTGACTTGATATTGACTGTTGTCTCCAAGCCATCTATAAGTTATTGTATTAGTTTTATGCTTGCTTACTGTGTCATAGCTTCTTGCTTTGTTTTGTTTTGGTATACCTCTATGGATTGCTTGAATGAGCTAGCTTGATTATTTTCGCCTTTGGAGCTCTGACGTCCTGTCCCCAGATGTCTAGAACTGTTATCAGGTATATCAGTCTAGGAGTCCATTCAGTTTTCTTATATGAATTCAGCTCAGGTTTCCAGGTAGCTGATGTCAAGTGTGTGGTACGGGCTCTATCCTACAGTCTTAGAGGGGCAGGGGTATTTGGCGTATATACCGGTATCTGATTGCAGCAGGGGGTCATGCTCTGAACAAGGCTGGGGGCTGAGAACTGACCCCCAAGTGTCTCTGAGGAAAGTGCGTCCCTGTTCCCTAGGGTGTTCAGGTGGGTGGGTTCTGCAGAGGGACCATGGGCATCCAACGTTTTTGGTTGTAAGGACTGGGAGGTACCAGTTATCTCTGAACCCCTATCGTGGGTGGCTGGGTGACCTGAGTGGAGCTACCAGTCCCTGACGTGGGTAGGTGCGGACCTTGTTTAACAGGCAAAGCAATGTCAAACATCAAACACCCACCTCTCCAACGCACAGCTGAAATGGTTGGAGTTTGTCAACAAGGGCCTATTCTCCTGAAATAGGCCCACACAGGTCCACGCAGAAGGGAAAGGTGCTCAAAGTCCACGGATGGTTTATGCCTGGACAAGAGCTGCTTCTGTCCTGAGCTCCCCTGGTTAGTGGAGCTAGCAAGTCATCTTTTCTTCCAAATGCAAATTTTTTCCTTCCCCAAGGCTGGGAGGATGGCTCTAGGTGCTCAACAGGGCCTATCTCAGGCCCAGGGAATTCAGCAGCTGAAGCAGGGTTGTGGGTGGGGGTTGTGGTAAAATATACGCAAGTACTTAGCTTTTGCCGAGAGCGCTGTTCTCCTTAGGTTCTGGAGGTGTAAGTAGGCTGTGTGGCTGGCTGCTTCTGCCTGAGGAAACTGTGGCCAATCGCTAGTACCAGCCCGCCGCCACCATCGCCGCCCCGGGAGTGGTGCCTGAGGGCTCCCTGCGCTTCAGGTCCAGTAACTCCTCTCCGCTTCTGAAAGGTCTCTTCCTCCCCCGCCCCTCAGTTCCTTTTCTAAGCTTGCCTTTGAAGCTCAGGACTCCCAGCTTGTCACAAATATACTCGTTTCATTTATTTTTTTCAGGTCTTTGTTGTAAAGAGGGGTCGCCAGAAGCGCCTGTCTATTCCGCCATCTTGCCTCCGCCTCTTTTGTTTGTTTTTTAATGTATTTGAGGTTCCAAGATACTGAATTGCATGAAAAAAATTTATAACCAACCAAATTCATAAGTCAGGGCAGCCTGTATATTATTTCACTTTCATTTAATAGAATTTAGTGAGATTTGATTTCTGTTCCAGATATGACATCACATGCCAACCCCACCGGGAATATATTAAATTAATTGTGCAACAATGAGATTATGAGTGCAAATAAATTATTAGCGCTCACTGTTTTTAGTTTTATACAGAATTTTGAGGTCATTTGGTTAGTATTCATTCTCTTAGAACTTCCTGGCAAATAGTCTATACTCTTTGAAACAAAACTGACATTCAGTTATTCAAATATGTGGAATATTCTTTGAAACCACAGCAAAGTAAGAGCCTTTAAGTCCTACAGTCACCTAAGGAATGTGGACCCAGAATCTTTGTTTTGGAAAATATGCAATAGTTTTTGAATTTTAGAGCTCAAATGTCTTCCTTGAGTGGTAAGGTTGAAGAACCCTGCAGGAAGTTTAAAGAGAGGTTGTGTTTGTCATGCACTGGACTATTTTAGAGGGAATTACTTCATAGCATGGCATGCACTGGACTGTTTGAAAAAGCAAAATGAAGAATAGTGTGCTGTGTGATACATCTTTGTGTTTTCCTTTCAGAAAACTGAAGGTGGTATTACTTTGGTCTCTTCTCCCTCATCGTGATTGATGCACACACTTGACTTTCCATTGAAAAGCTGGCAGGATGAAGGAAGGACAGCACTTCCTGCTTTTGTCTTGTTCTATCTCCTTTGAAGAAAACAAACTGTGTTTATTGTCTCCCTGTTCTGAGGAACTGCCCTCTCCTTTTAGTTCAGCCTTGATTTTTCATGAGCTGTGTAATCTCTTAACACCACTATGCTGCCTGTTTTCTGACAGTTAAATCTTGCTTACTTCCTTGTTATAGTTAGCTTCTTCTAAAGCCTTAACACTTATAGCCAAGAGAGCATGTGATCAACAGTTGAACAGGAAGTCCCAATACATAGGTTTGACCACATTGTTGATGTGGTGAAAAACAGGTGAAATTGTGCACTACCAATGAGTAAGTAAGCACAAGTAAGTCTGTGGGTACCTTGCCTATTGGGTAATCCATCCCTGCCTGCGACCTTAAAGAACTGTGCCAAATTCTTATATTTGTTGGTTAGTGTTCCTCTTCCTCAGCATTTGGGTAGTATCACAAGTTCAGCAGCACAGTTAGCCAACTTTCCTTCCATCTGTGGTAGGCTGAGTTGGAAGTCAGCTGAGAGGAATTTATGTAATAACATCACAACCAGTTTGCTCTTTCCAGTAGCTTTATCAAAAGAACTGTGTTTCAAAAATAGTCTTTCCAGAATCCCAGTCTGGAAGACCTTTTGATGTCTTCACCCCCTGACTGGGTGAGAGTTTATTAAAATGGTGTTCACATAAGGAACATTTTGCAGAAGGTCCTTTGAGATTAGTGTTTGTAACAGAACTGAAGGTGAAACTGCTGCGTCTGCGTCTGTACTTGAAATGAAAACTGTGCTACTTAATCAGTGGTTGTTTGCTGTGTTCTGTGACAGATGTGGCCTGCACGGTTTTTTTCTTTCTCTGATACCCGAAATTTTTTTTCTCATGTGTAAAGCATTGCATAAAGCTATCTTTTCATTTCAGAAAAATATTTTAAAAACTATAGCTTTTCTATTTATTTCATGCTTTTATTTTTTACTACCTTGAGAGAGAAATATTGTTATTTGTCGTGTTTTTTCCCCCATGGTATTGCATGTATATGTATGTGTGTTTCTTCTTTCATTTATTGGAAAGGAAGAAATGTTCTGTCACTTCTTTGTTAACTTTTTAACTTTCATTTTCTGACCTGCTGCCTTATCTTTAAATTATCCTGAAAATCACAGCAACCCCTGATGGGTAGAACAAGCTGAGAAAATTTCAAATGTATTTATAATTTCTACCTGCCAAGTTTGCCCACTATTAAATGCTGGTTGCTGCTAGTGGGATTAACTACATTTTAAGCAAGCAAGTTGCTCTTGCCTGGCATGACTGAGATCCAAAGTTAGCCATGTTTGTCATGCTGATTTGACCTTCAGTTAGGAGTATTGCTTTTGGTGAGAACAAATGATGCACACACATGGGGAGACCCACTTAACAATTGCTGAACTTAGTGTTTCCCAACACTACCATTTTTACCAGCCCTGTGACTATTTTAGCAAACAATGTATGGGCTCCAACTCCTTCATGGAATTGAATTCCTTTTTCTTCTTATCATCAAGTGAAAAATTCATACCTTCAAATGTCCAATTATTTAACATCATAAATCATGGAAGGATTTTGGTTTGAAATCTTAGATGAACGTCATTTAACTGATATATTATTTTCTCCCCTTTGGCTGTTTGAGTCAAATGATTCCATGGTTAATTAACCAAGATACTTAAGGAAGAATGACTATTATAGCTGTTATTTGTGGATAAGTAGCAGAAATTAAAAGATAATTTCTGAATCATTTTTTTTACTTAAACCAAAGTGCAAGGGTTATGTTTTGGAATTTTAATAATTTTGCAAAAACCAAAATGCATTGCTATATTTTTATGGATTCCCCAAGTAACACAGTTTAGTGACTTAAAATGGAATCCTTGGTAAGATATAGTCCCCACTTCTATTTCTTCCCATTCAGTCCTAGCCAAAGCTTTGTAACATGAACTCCATACATAAATAAGAAGACTTCTTGTCCTTAAGGAGCTTCTAGTCCATAAAGAAAAGAAGAATGAACAGAATGTGATGAATGGATTAAATCATGCATATAAAATATTATGGGGATTCAAAGTATGTTGGGGATCAAGAAAACCTTCAAGAACATGGTGGCATTTGAGGAGGGTCTTGTTAATTGAGTAGGATTTCAAAATGTAGAACTATAGGACAAAGGAAATAGATTCTTAAGTACTCAGAGATTAGAAAATATAAATTATATGAGGAGATAATGGGCAGCCTCACTTGGTAGAACTGACAGAACACTGATTACTGACAAAGAACTAACATGAGAGGTAGTGTGATATGGAATAATATGGAAGGAAGAAGAAATGCTGATATACCTTGTTGTATTCACTAGAGTCTGATGGTTAAGAGCTTGGGATTGGGGATCAGTTAGACCTGGGTTGAGACCTGGCTCTACCACTTACTGGCCAAGTAGCCTTGATCCAGTTTACCTCTCTGAGTCTCCATTTCCTCATCTCTGACATGGGGGTGAGATTAGTATCTACCTGAAAGACTGGTATAGCCAGAATGCTCCTTAAAAGCAAGGATGGTGAGACTACATCTCACATACTTTGGACATGTTATCGGGAGGGATCAGTCCCCGGAGAAGGACATCATGCTTGGTAAAGTAGAGTGTTAGCGAAAAAGAGGAAGACCCTCAATGAGATGGATTGACACAGTGGCTGCAAAAATGGGCTCAAGCATAGAACAATTGTGAGGATGGCATAGGACCAGGCAGTGTTTCATTCTGTTATACATAGGGTCACCATGAGTTGGAACCAACTCAATGGCACCTACCAGCAACAACAAAAGAATAGTTATGAGGATTAAATGAGATACATATAAAGTGCATGGAATAGAGCACATAGAATGGGATTCAACAAAGGTTAATTTGTTATTGTTTTTGTTGCCATCTTCATTACTTATCTGAATGAGTAGTATTAAGTGCCTGAGTTAGGGTTTCTCATTCATTTGGTCTGGATATAGATATGGAGGTAGAAAACTCTGGTTCTGGCAACTAATAAATATAGGTGTGATGGAGTAAGAAACATCTAAGATAATCTCAAAGTTTGGGCCTGGATGCCTAGTCCTGTCATTAACAGATGTGTGGGCTGGTTTGGAGGACACACTGACTTTTGTCCTAGAATTTCATTCCTTTCTCTCATGGATTGAATTGTGTCCCCAAAAAATATCTGTCAGCTTGGCTAGGAATTCCCAGTATTGTGTGATTATCCACCATTTTATCATCTGATGTGATTTTCCTATGTGTTGTAAATCCTGTGTCTACGATGTTAATGAGGTGGGATTAGTGGCAGTTATGTTGTTGAAGCAGGACTCAATCTACAAGCTTAGGTTGTGTTTTCAGCCAATCTCCTTTGAGATATAAAAGAGAGAAGTGAGCAGAGACAGTGGGACCTCATATCACCAAGAAAGAAGAGCCAGGAGTGCACTTCCCTTGGGCCCAGGGTCCCTGAGCTAAAAAGCTCCTAGACCAGGGGAAGATTGAGAACAAGGGCCTTCCCCTAGACCTGACAAAGAGAGAGCCTTCCTCTGTAGATGGCACATTGAATTCAACTTCTAGCCTCCCAGACTGTGAGAGAATAAATTTTTCTTTGCTAAAGCCATCCACTTGAGGTATTTCTGTTACAGCCACATTAGATAACTAAGATACTTTCATAGCTCCCAGTCAGTTCCTTGGCCCGGGGATCCTCAGTGTCTTTTTCTTTTCCCTAGAGATGCCAAACTCCTTTCACCTGTTTAGATGGTATCTGTGTTCTCCCTTGCCAAACCTTTGCAGTGAGCTTTCTCTTTCCCTAGGATACGTGCCCCCCCCACCCCCACCCCTTCACCTGTGCTGCTTTTTAAGATATCTACTTACAGGTCACTTCCTTCTGTAAAATTCCCTGAGCCCCCAGGTCCAGGTTATGTTGCCCCACTGTATGTTCCATCCACACACAGAGCCTCTCCGCCCTCACCATGCCCCCGAATCACATAATTTTAAAATTTCTCCATCAGACCTTAAGAAATATCATGAAAATAGCATTAAAAGCCCAGATTTGGGAGTATCATGGCTGAGTGTGCATCCCTGCTTTGCATCTTAGCCTCTCAGTGCCTCAATTTTATCATTTGTCCAGTGAGGATAAAGCAGCACCTACCTTGTAGGGCTGCTGTGAGAATTAACTGAGCACAATCGTTAATACATGGTAAATACTAAATAATGTTAACTCTTGTTATTCCCTGTGCCTGGTACATAGCGTAGGCTCAGTAAATATTTGTTGACTGAATAAATGAAAGGTACACACTACTAAAGCAGATAATATAAAACAAAGAAATAGAGGGCTGGAAAAAGTGTTGCGGAAGGAGCTGTTACCACTGATCTGTATCTAATCTACATCCAATATATTATCCATCCTACTACAATTATTTTAAACCAAATTAAAACAAACAAACAACAAAAAACCCTGTAGGGATTTCCTCATGTTTCAGAGCAATAGCAATCTCTAATTACAGCTACATGTGACAATGAGGGTTAGGATAGTTAGTACTAAATGCAAATGACAACTTAGGTAATTGAAATGGAGACATTTGCACGATCTATTTTGTACAGTTTACATGTAAAGACATACAAATAAAAATATAAAAAGCAATCACTACCCCACATTGTTAAATCTTAGAGGTATTTTTAAAGTATTTTTAAGTACTTCAATCTTGACTACAATAACTGTTAGAATAGAACATTGGTTCTCAGGTGTGGTCTCTGAATCAGCTGGGTCAGCATCACCTGGGACTTTGTTAGAAATGCACATTCTCAGGTTCCCTCCAGACCTGCTGAATTAGAAACTCTGAAGGTGGGGCTCAGGGATCTGTGTTTTCATAAGCCCTCCAGGTAATTCAGATGCTCACTCAAGTTTGATAACCATTGATATCGTGGTTTCATGGTAAAGAACAAAGTCTATAGGATATTTAAGTGGCCATAACTGACTAGCTTAAATAATCAAATTTTCAAGTTTATTTCTCTATTCCATGAACAATTTCTTGTTCAATGGCAAACATCATGTGAAAACTTCAAGCCCAATTGAGTCATGCCTTTTTGGCCACATGCCGCTCATTTTGGCAAAGGGCCAGTGCTGCACAATCCAATTACTCAACTCAATTACACCTGATTCATTTAGGCAAACTCAATTGTACTTGAGTTTTTTGGGTCCAACTTGATTGTGCTTTAAAATTTCCACGCTCAATTTGATTATGATCAAAATTTGTTATGTGCCACCTTGTAACTGGTAGCTTTAGACAGAGACCAAAGGGAGGTACTTTGGAGGTGCTGACAAGATTTGGTTATTGGTATTTGATTTCTGTTTTACCTATTTTCTCATCCCCTTTGCCTTTGTTATACCATGGAATGATGCAGGGTAAGGCACATTAGATAGAACATTTATGTGGTCCACATGCCACCGTGCCCCATTCTACCATGATTGAACTCATGTCAAGGATTTCAACGCTTCTAAGAAAGTGATCCATATTTACTGTCACAAAGCTTAGTTCTTATTTATTGCATTTTAAAAATTTGGAAAATAAGGCATGGAGACATTGCCCCTTACCAAAGTTTACACTGTTTGTCAAAATCAGAAATGTTTTCAGCAAGACTGCTACCTCCCTGAGATAAGCACTGTGCACCTTCCCTCCCATGCTCTGTGTACTCAGAAACCAGGTCCTTCATCTTTGCCAGTATTTTGAGTGCTCTCAGTAACACACAAGGCTGAGGGATAACAGTCGTTTGCTACTCCCTGGAAAGTACTTATACCTGAAAGAATTTTACTGAGGCCTTGTCAGCAAACTCTAGTCTTGATAAAATAGACGATGATAAATGTCCTGGTTTGGCATTATTAAAACAGATGGAGGAAGTGCTGGCCATTTTGCCTGGTCGTATTGCTTCCAGGTGTCAGAATGTAAATACTTGTGGCTTTTATCACAAGATTTGTTTTGTTGGGAGTTTGGAAGTTAGTGGAAGGAGGAGTATTCTATGCTATAAAGAAGCTTTCATGACATTTCAGAGGATTAGGACCTCCTTACATTCTCTTTCTAAATTGATGATGAAAAGCCATGAGGTTCAGCCCTTCCTACATGGCATAAGACATACACTTTATTGGTGGCCACCATGGCCGTGATTAGGCTTCTGGAAGCTAGGCTAAAGAATAATTTTCTAAATATGCATTTTTAAACAGTTCAGAAAAAATAATATTGTGACCAACCACAGACTGTATCCTTATTATCCATTTAGCCAAATGTTACCAGTAATTCATACCAGCTGTTGACATGGAACAGCTGGACAAGAAGTTGGTTACAAAGCTTGGGGGATGACCTTGATTTGCTTAATTACCTCTATGCCTGTGATCAATGCATTTGCTAAGGTACATTTGGTGTAAGATAAGGAAATGCGCTCATTTTGTAAAGGATATTTAAAGATGAGAAAAAAAAAAAATACTGCCTTAATTGATTGTGGTTGACTTATCCAGCTGTTATCAAAGTAAATACTACATGTGAAGCTGCCACTACAGTCCATTTTGAAAATATACTTAGAGGTTTGAACATGTTTCATCTGCCTGTTTTTCAGGAAAATGTGTGATCTTTATCATTAAAGAATATCAGCTGAAGATCCTTACTTCCCCCCACGCCCCAAGGGCTGATAAAACAGAGATAGACACTTAAATAACAATCTGTTGCCATTTACCTCTTCTCATGCCCCATCCCCGAAGATTGTCTGGGCAATGACTTTTAAATATGTTCTCATTATTTTTAATGAGTGTGCAGAACGTAGGGACGCATAATGCACCACTAGATAGGTGCCCTTTCACTGAACTTGTCAGAAATAATAAAACATTGAAGGGGTTAAGATGCATTTTTCTTTAAGATATTATAATTATATAAATTAAGATGCCCAAGTACAAATCACATACTATTCAATTCTTGTTCCTGTCTAAATGAAGCCCCGCTGCAGTCTAAGTTCTCTCTTAAAAAAGAATGTTTTAACATGAATGTTAGAAAGACGAAAGAACGTTTAATATTGTTATGTCTCTTTAAGTTTACCCTTCTTTAAATCCATCCAGGTTGGCAGGATATTCAATTATTAACGAGTTCAATTATGTTTCCTGGCCACTTATTGAGTTATCTGAAGGACTTTTATCACCTAGTCTTTCCGTAATTAATTATTTGCATTTCTTAGAGGCTTAGAACTGAAGGAAGGGTTGTTTAACAGCTTGAAATCATGTTTCAATTTTCTTGTATTTCCTCTTTCTCTCCTTTTCCTTTCTCTCTTCTTTCCTGTCTTGCTTCTCACTTTTCATCCTGGCTTTCTGTAAGCAAATAGCATTCAGTATGGCATCTATCAATTACACAATATATTTATTTCTACATTACCTTAAAATGCCAAGTGGTGATGACAGTGAAAGTAATAGTACTTTACTTTGAGTTACATTAAAATGCCAGGTGGTGGAGGAAGATGGAGGTGATGGTAGTAGAATGGAGAAAACTATCAGCTTTGAGAACAGCAAAACTTTTCTTGCTAGGCATTCATTCCATAAATATTGGCTCGTACGGCTTCTGGTTTACACAGCTCTCTGCCTTAGCACCCTGCATGTGAGCTACAGACTTTCAGCCTGACTTGAAAGAGCTGCCTCTCTGCCTTCTCTCCTTCCCAGCAGCTGCACATTTTTATCTAGACTCTTGACTTGCCACTGGAGGGGAAAAGCAAGCAAACAAAAAAAGGCAAAATAAAGAAAAATAAAACAACCCAGCCAAATCACCTTGCCCATAATCTACTTTCATTCCATCTCCCTGAAACCAAATATTTCACTTTTGTGAAATTGAAAGAGAGGTCGACGTTCAGAATTGTCTTCTTGAACCTTCATTTTCCTCTATTTTTGATCCACATTGACCAAAATGGGATTCAATTGTTCAACTGAACACCTACAATCCCAATTTAGTTTAATGTTTGTTGAGTGTTTACTGTATCCTAGATGCTGTACCATGCACTAGGTATTCTAAGACGTACAGAATCCCTGAACTCCAGGAACTTACTGATAATGCTAAGTGACGTTCAAGAAACAAGGACATGGCGTGATATCTATAATCTATGAGGAAAGCTAATGGAAGGGAAAGAGCTGCAGAAATGTAAGGAAGAAGGTAAAAGGCTAATAGTGAACTAGAAGTTATAAGAAGTAAGAAATCATTAAGGGCTTTAAACATAATCAAAGGTTTCATTTATGAAGTGGAACACTGGTTTGGGCCTTGGATAGATTCAGAGACACAAGGCTGGAAAAACTTCCAGGAAGACGGAGAAGTATAAGCCAAAGGTTCAAATGAAGAAAAAGTGGGGAAGAAGAAGGAAAGGAGAAGAAAGGGTATTTTAAACATAGTGATAATATTGTTGTTGGCTTTTAGGCTGTCACATGAACAAAATTGCAAACAGCCCAGTTGCAATCCAGGCCATTTCCAGTAAAAATACAGAAAATCCAGCAAATGTGAATTTAAGATATAATTGGTTCCTTCTTTTATAAGTTCTGTGTTTGCATTATGTGGTGTAGTGGTTAAGTACTCGGCTGCTAACCAAAAGGTCATCAGTTTGAACCCACAAGCTGCCTCCCTGAAGATTCCAGCCTTGGAAACCCTATGGGGTAGTTCTACTTTGACCTGTATGGTCGTTATGAGTCAGAATCAACTTGACAGCAACAGGTTTTTGGCCTTATTACACTTAACAAACACCAAACTTAGTCTTAAAAAAATGCTTTATCATTTCTTGCAGTTCTGTGCGTTTCCTGGTTTAGTGGTTCTGCTTGGGCTAATTCATGTAGCTGTGTTCAACTGGAGCATCTGCTGGGCTGGAAGGTCCAGTCTGGCCTCCCTTACATGTCTGTCAATTGGTGCTTTTGGGTGGAGACCTTGTTTCTCCTTCAGGTCTTTTCATCCCCCAATGGCTTTCTCAGCACAGTGAAAGCAGAATATGCAGACGCTCTAAAGGCCCAGCTTTGGTAGTTGCAATGTCACTTCTGCCTTATTCTCTTTGTCAAAGCACGTTACAAGGCCAATCAAGATCCAAGGGATGGAGAAATAGATCGATTCCACATTTGCTGGAAAGATCAGCAACATCACATTTCAAAGAGGTGTGGAAATAAGAAACTGTGATTCATTGCGGTGCAGTATTGTAAAATCGACTATATCTTTACACAAATAACGTGCACTTTCTACGTTTGTTTGCCAACAGCACGTACCCCCCACAAGGTATTTTTATAAGTGCTACTATGCCAATTTCTTTTTTTACAGCAACTTGTAAAAAAAATTGGCAAAGCAGCGTTTATTAAAATACTTCATGGGGGTGGGTGTGGTTGGCAAACAAATGAAGAAGGTGCGCATTATTTGCATAAAATACGGTACTCCATTAGATTAGGAAAGTTGGAGAGTGTACTCTTCTATAGCAGAATGGTCAGGGACATAAGATTCAGGTTGTTGGCTCAGGACTGTCATGAGATGTTTGAGTTTAGAAAGGTCATTTAACTTCTTGGGTTTCATGTTTCTCAATTCAATTCACAAATATTTTATTGGGTGATTTATTTGTGAAAATATAGTGCTAGAGATACAAAAGTAGATAAGGCATGGCCCTTTTTCCTACTTTGTGGTTTAGGAACATTTTGAACTGTGCTACTCTTGCTAAGCATAAATCCCTGTCCCTATTATGAATACCTCTCTTGCTAAGTGAGGGATATGCTTTTCCTTTCTTCTCCCACCCCAAGTAAAGCTTCACTCTTCTAGATACTTACAATCAGGATTGCATGTTGGGAGTAGAAGTTGAAATGGGCAGATTGTAAAAACCTGTAATTAATACTAAAAGCATAAAAAAAAAAAAAGTAATTTGACAGTACACAGGGAGAAGAGTTTCCTTATCTATAAAATGAGGGGATTAAAATAATGTTTTCTAAGATTCTTTCCTGTTCCAAAATATTAGTCTCTGAATTTCTGTGCATCAGTTCTTGGCATAACACTCAACACAAACAGTGCCTGAATTATGAATGATCAGTATATATGAATGGCTGCAGGAATCCACCTCTGAGTGTTCTTTAGTTCCATAGTTCAGAATGCATTCAGAGAGCATTTGACCTCAAGAGTACCTTCTAAGTAGTAGATGTAGAGTTAACAAATTGCTGATGGTATCTCTCCCATAGCCATCTCCTTGACCCTCAGCTTTTGCAGCATGTGTTGCCATAGTGGTAAACATAGATGGAGTCCTTCCTCTGGTCATCTCCTGTTGCCACCACCGATGTGGGTGCCACAAGGGACTTCGTAACCAGCTCAGAAGGAAGTGTGTTCCTTCTTTCCTAAATTGAAAATTTAGTGCATTTTCTCATAGAACGTTGGTAAATATAGCTATCTAATAGAATGTGCATTACCACTTAGTGTTATGTTTTGGAGATACCATGGAATAAGCAAACCCTGTTGACAATCCAAAACCTAAGCACAATGTACCAGTGTTCTATATATGCGTATATATGTGTGCATGTGTGTGAACATATATATATATATATATATATATTTTAATCAGTATTTCATTTGAGGGAGGGAAAAAAAAGGTTCAAGGGGCAAGCACTGGGTTTACAAACTTATTGAAAACAGTCCATTTTCCAATTAGAAATTCCTTTGTCCCATAGTCATAGTTTATTTAAAGCTTCCACTATACCTAAAGAAAAGTGAATAAACTACAAATATTATTCATCAAGGTTTTGGCCACCCTTAATGCAATAAAAAATCTCTGGGCTCTGAATTCTTCTGTTGGAAAAATATGACTACGTCAACACTATCAACTTGTTGAAAACTTAGTAGTATTTTCAGTGTAATTATAATGCAAGCCACCTCAATTCTTCTTTGGTAGTAGACAAGTTGTAAATAAACTATATAAATAAGTATTAATGCAATTACTAACTTGATAATTTTATGTGCTATGTAAGCATGCAAAGAAATTAAAGATGAAGGCTGCTGAACTTGTTCGTGTTTGATGATATATACATAATAGTGACTTATTCCCCATATCGTAAAGAGAGAAAAGTACACAAGGAGCGAGCCTTGTCTTCGGCTGCATACTGAGTATGATTGTAAAAAAAAAAAAAAATATGTGATTCTTCATGGTGGTTAAGTTAATAACATGTCACTATTATTTGTGTGCTTTTAAAACAGAAACCAAATCATGTATGTCCTAGTTGATAAGAAAGTAAAGGCAAAAAAGCTACAAACAAGCTAGTGACTTACTTTTGCAAAAGCCAAGTCTTTACTGTCAGAGTAGTTCAAAGGTTCCTCTTTAATCTGTAGGGTTCTTTGCAGAAAAGAATAGTGATAGCATGTAAATGTCTTACTTCCTTCACAAACCTTTGAAAATGTAACCCTAAGATTGCGTTGCCTCCCTCTCTCTGCTCTCAATAGCTCTCAAAGGAGTTGGCATCTCTTATCAGAAGCGAGCAGCCAGGCAAGGGGCAGTCAACATATTGAGAGGCCAGGGCAATATAATGGTCAAGGCCATTGGGCAGGTAGTGAAAGGCCTCTCGCCGTGTTAAACAAATGCGGTTTCCTTCCTGGCTTCCGCTGGAGCTAATTTTGTTTTTCACTTCTCTTCTGGTATAAGAACAATAAGGATACATAAGGCCGTTCCGCCTGTGAGGAGATGTACATTAGATTATCATAAATCCACAGATAGAAAGTGCAGTGGTCAATGCGAGCAGGCGTTCCTAGATGAAATAAAAGTTTTAATTAAAAGTACTGTCTCGGAGGAGACAGATGATTGAGCATGTTATTGAGTAGACATTAATTACCACAGAACAGAGAGTGAAGAAAAAATAAAAGATGATACCATTGTTTTTTTTGTTACGTTCCAAAATCTGTATCTCTTTAAGAGAATGTAGGAGACTATCCTAATAGGATTTTAGGGAAAAAAAAAAAGTGTCTTTACCTATACTTAGTGTTCCTAGAACACTGTTGTTTCTTGGGAAGTTGCAGCTGAATTTTCTACTAGTGCAGATATTTTTGTTAGAAGTTAGAGACCTAGACAGAGTACACAATGTACTGTTATGCTGGATAATGGTTAAAATTTACAAATATGTATTCCATTGAGCTATATTAAATGATTTATACTTATATCTAATTCTAGAATTTTTATTGTTCTTTGTGTGCCTCAGCTTGTTTCCAAGTCGGTTGAGTTTTTCTTCTACAGTTTAACAGAAGAAAAATACATTGAAGAGGGATCTGAACATACGGTCCTCATTAAACACTAGACCACTTGCTTTGTATTACTAAAACATGGCTGCCTTTATAAATCACACATATTTGTTTAGTGAATGCCCTAATTTTGATGTGGCTAAAATAATGGAATGAACTCTACAATCCACAGAGACAAAGGCTGGGATCAAGGACTGCCTTGACAAGAAAATAATTGGTCAGGTATCTCTTTTAGAGTCATTAACATATTTGAATTATGGCTTCTATTCTTCTTTCCGGTCAAATAGAGTATAAAACAATATTCTAGATTATCTGTCCTTAATGTGTAATGGATTTAAAGGAGAAAGAGTGGGAGATACTAAATGTACTGTTTTACTTTGTGTCTGTATACAAACCGCTGCTCAATTCAGTTAAAAAAAAAAACCTGTGGAAGCAACTTTTAGTTTGTTTGCTTTCCAGTTTTATTTAGAACAAATGCATTTTCTCACTAAGTTAATTTAAACTTGTCGACCAATTGTTTAGGTGTTGATATAGGTATAGTCTTAGTTTTAAATGTAAAAATTTGCTTTTGGGGGGAGTGAATTTGAACAGGGTAGTTGCCAAATACTACCAGCTGTCATAATAAAGTAGGAGTGAATGACAGATTTACTCCACCCCATATCAAAACTCAATAGCGGATATGGTGATCAGATGAGCCAAAGTAAACCTGAGATCTTAGAAACATTTGCAAGCTATTTTCTTGCACAGCTCAGTCACTCACAGGCTGGGCATCAAAGTGCAAACAGGTCGTGATTATGCTTAGCACTATTATATAAATACGAAAGGGGGAATCACACTGTTGATCTTACCATTCCAAATGTGCCACCTAATATTCCAAAATATCACTGGATGATGGTGATAGTTAATCTCATTATTTACCAAATATACTACCAACCCCAACCTGTAAGACGGGTCTGTGTTACAAAGTATTGGAATTTATTTAACAGCCTTTGAGCTATTTTTAATATTAATGAAAGTATGGTCCATGTTGGGCTATAATAGAAGAAATAACCGAAGCAGCATATGCTCAACAATGTTCAGTAAATGAAATTTACCAAACACAGTATTCTCAGGCATGAACTGAGATAGGTGTTAGTGGCATAAGCATTAAAAGTGGAATTATGCCTGTTGCCCTCGAAGTCCTTAAATATTTACGTAATAAAAATAGCTGTAATATAACAAAATTAGTGCTGCACTTTAATTATGTACAGAGTGCTATGGAGACCCAGATGAGAGCCCAGCCAAAGAAAACAGGTTACAATCAAGATGGGCTTTGATAGCTAAATAAGAGTTTGCCAGTAGGTTGAAAAGTATCCATGTTGGGTGGGGGGGGTAGTATTAAGGCAGAGAGAATCCCATCTAAAAAGCAGGAGAAGCTATATGTAACAATTAATTTTAGTTCCATCTAATGACCATGCAAAAAGTATAGGTTAAAGCTGTTAAAACTATTGTCTCTTGTAGATATAATGTAAGACATAGCTATCACTTTTCTTTTTTTATTGTACTTTAGATGAAGGTTTACAGAGCAAACTAGTTTCTCATTAAGCAATTAATACACATATTGTTTTGTGACATTAAGTGGCAGCCCCACAACATGTCAACACTCTCCCCTTCTTAACCTTAGGTTTCCTGTTACCAGCTCTTCTGCCCCCTCCTGCCTTCTAGTCCTTGTCCCTGGGCTGGTGTGCCCCTTTAGTCTCGTTTTGTTTTATGGGCCTGTCTAATTTTTGGCTGAAGGGTGAACCTAAGGAGTGACTTCATCACTCAGCTGAAAGGGTGTCTGGGAGCCATACTCTCAGGGTTTCTCCAGCCTCTGTCAGATCAGTAAGTCTGGTCTTTTTTGTGGATTAGGATTTTATTCTACATTTTTCTCCATCGTTCTTCTTTTTAATGCCATTATTTCAAGAAGTGCATTGTGGAAGAGAAGTGTCAACAAAATAATTCATGGAGTCATCCCGTAACAAATATTTATTACATGCATGCATCCTGCCAGATGCTAAATGAGATTCAAAGTTGAATTAAACATAATTCCTGCCCTTGATGAGATCACAGTGGTATAGCAGAATTAAGACAAGCTGGCAAATAGCTCTAAGAATAGAAATATAGTGATGAGAACCATAAGAATGGGGGAAAAGAACCTAAAATGAGATCTCAGAGGAGGGCAAATTATTTTCCCACTGATAAGATCATGGAATACCTCAAAGAAGTAGCCTATATGCTGAGACACAGACTCAGGGTTTGTCTCTATTATGTGAAGAGTCTTTTATTCCATTATACCTCCACTGTAAAATTTCTTTTGAGGTGAAAATAATTTCAGCACTTGATATATGCACACACATACATGAAATAAATTTTTTTTTCTTATGCATTATTTCATCAAGCATCATAAAAATCATAAGTCTGTACCATCAGGGAAATGCTTGACTAAAAAGATTCATTCACTCATTGTGCTTAGATGCGTCTTCCTTTTTAATATATCACCAAGCAAAAATGGAGCTGTGATGGATTAATTCAAAGAAAAAAATTAATTCCTTAGGCATGAACTGAACTGAGGTAGTCCTTGTTTAGTCTTTGAAGCATACTTGACTTTGTTGGAAAATGAAGATCCATTAGTTCAGGAAAGAAAAAAAATGTCCTGCTCAACCTATATCTAGCAAAATATTGATTGCAAGTATGCTGAACTTTTAAACTTCTTATAATTACACACCGATTTTACAGGAATTAAGGCCATAGAAATTGCTCCCTTACTCTTGTCCCGCTTTCCTATTCATATAACAGCATTAGAGAGGAGCATTTGGAAAGTGAATATTAGAGAAGAATAATGTGAAGTGAAAGGCAATATTCAGTCAGTAGCCTGAGCCAGTTATTCACGGCTCTGAAGCTACCTGAACAGTCCGTTTCAAGATCTTGGCATGAATAGTACAGGGATATGGAAGGAAGAGTCTTCCCAAATCTAGGTTACATAGTTCCTCTGCCTTAGGCAAATCCCATAGACCCAGAAGCCACTCTGAAGTTCAGACTATACGATGGATATTTGTGTCAAATGGAAAATGTGATATCAAAAAAAAAAAAAAAAAAATGGAGGGAAAAACATGATTAAGAGAAATGTAAAACGTATGTCATATCATCAACCTTTGAGATCTCCATGTGTCCCTAAAAAATGTCATCCAGTTGATGGATGGAATTATTGTTCTCAATTCTTCAGTCCCAAATGGTAGCCTTATATATCCATACTCTTGTAATGGCCTCATGGTGTTTCGAGAGTACTTTTCCACGCCTTGCCTAAGGAATTGGCCATGTGATTTCATTTGGCCAATAAGATGTCAGTTGACATTTTGTGAGCAAAGACTTGAAAGGTACTTTCATTTTTACATTCCTGTCTTTCATCATGCAAGAAACATGCTTCAGGTACCCAGTGCTCTATGGGAGATAAGAGATGTGTGAAGTAGACATGCACCCAATCCATAGGCTGAAAGCAAGCCTACCTGAGCCCATCTAGATCAGCCACATGCCAGCCAAGCCACAGATGTGTGAGCAGCAAGTACACATTTTATTTTGTGCACCACAGTTTTCAGATGGTTTGTTATGCAGCATTTTTGTGGCAGTAACTGACTGATATATTCTATCACTTCTTCCCATGTGTTAACTCTGGGTAGGTTTCCCCTCACTCTTCATTTTATTTGTAGAGTAAGGATAGAATGATGTATCCACATTTTAATTTTGAGGGGTTTTCATCCTCTATAGAATCTAATGACTACTTACTTTATAGCCGCTTTTATATGACAATTAGTTTTAACAGAGTAATTGATTTAATTATTAAGATAAAAAGCAAATTATATGTCTTAATATACAGATGGTGTGTTATAGGAAAGAACAATTTCATTACAATAGTAAACATGTACTGTGAATTTAAAATGGTTGCTACCTGCTGAGACCCCCAAGCCTCTCTCAGTTTGTTGTACTCTGGGGGCTTGCATGTTGCTGTGATGCTGGAAACTGTGCCACCAGTATTCAAATGCCATCAGGATCACCCATGGTAGACCGGTTCCAGGTGAGCTACCAGGCTAAAACAGACTAGAAAGAAGGACGCGGCAGTCCAGTTCTGAAAAGATTTAGCCACTGAAAACTTTATGAATAGTGGTGGAACATTGGTACAGTGCTGAAAGATGAGCCCCTCAGGTAGGAAGGCACTCAAAATATGACTTCTTCATTGCAAATACCTCTTTTCACCAACATAAACAGCAACTATACATGTGGACCACACTAGATAGAATATACAGAAATCAAACTGACTACATCCGTGGAAAGAGACAATGGAAACGCTCAATATCATCAGTCAAAACAAGGCCATGGGCCGGCTATGGAACAGACCATCAATTGCTCCCATGCAAGTTCAAGTTGGAACTGAAGAAAATTAGAACAAGTCCACAAGAGCCAAAGCACAACCTTGAGCATATTCCACCTGAATTTAGAGACCATCTCAAGAATAGATTTGACTTGCTGAACACTAATGACTGAAAACCAGACGAGTTACGCAGTGACATCAAGGGCATCATACACGAAGAAAGCAAGAGGTCATTAAAAAGACAAGAAAGAAAGAAAAGATAAAAATGATGTCAGAAGACACTCTGAAACTTGCTTTTGAATGTCAAGTTGCTAAAGGGAGAGGAAGAAATGATAAAGTAAAAGAACTGAACTGGAGATCTCAAAGGGGCAGCTCGAGAAGACAGAGTAAAGTATTATAATGGCATGTGCCAAGACCTGGAGATAGAAAAACAAAAGGGAAGAACAGGCTTAGCATTTCTCAAGCTGAAAGCACTGAAGAAAAAATTCAAGCCTTGAGTTGCAATATTGAAGGATTTTACAGGGAAATATTAATGCAGGAAGCATCAAAAGAAGATGGAAGGAATACACAGCCACTGTACCAAAAAGAATTGGTCAACATTGAACCATATCAAGAGGTGGCATATGATCAGAAACCAATGGTACCGAAGGAAGAAGTCCAAGCTGCACTGAAGGCATTGGCAAAACACAAGACTTCAAGAACTGATGGAATACAAATTGAGATGTTTCAACAAATGGATGTAGTGCTGGAAGTGCTTACTCATCTATGCCAAGTAATTTGGAGGACAGCTAGCTGGCCAACGAACTGGAAGAGATCCATATTTATGCCTATGCCCAAGAAAGGTGATCCAACTGAATGTGGAAATTATATAACAATATCATTTTTTTTTTTTTTTTATCATTAGTATCACACACAAGTAAAATTTTGTTGAAGATCGTTCAAAAGCGGCTGCAGCAGCATATTGAGAAGGAACTGGTGGAAATTAAAGCCGGATTCAGAAGAGGACATGGAGCCAGGAATATCATTGCTGATGTCAGATGAATTCTGGCTGAAGCAGAGAATACCAGAAAGATGTTTACCTGTGTTTTATTGACTATGCAAAGGCACAACTGTGTGGATTATAATAAATTATGGATAACATCATGAAGAATGGGAATTCTAGAACATTTAATTGTGCTCGTGAGGAACCTGTACATGGATTAAGAGACAGTCATTTGAACAGAACAAGGGGATACTGTGTGATTTAAAGTCAGAAGAGGTGTGCATCAGGGTTGTATCTTTTCACCATACCTATTCAATATGCATGCTGAGCAAATAATCTGAGAAGCTGGACTATATGAAGAACAACGGTGCATCAGGATTAGAGAAAGACTCATTAACAACCTACATTATGCAGATGACACAACTTTGCTTTTTGAAGGTGAGGGGGACTTGAAGCAGTTACTGATGAAGATTGAAGACCACAGTCTTCAGTATGGACTACACCTCTCATAAAGAAAACAAAAACCCTTACAGCTGGACCAATAAGCAACTTCATGATAAATGGAGAAAACATTGAAGTTGTCAAGGATTTCATTTTACTTCGATCCATAATCAACATGGAGGCAGAAGTCAAGAAATCAAAAGACACATTGCATTGGTCAAATCTGCAAAAGACCTCTTTAAAGTGTTGAAAAGCAAAGATGTCACCTTGAAGACTAGGGTGTGCCTGACCCAAGCTATGGTGTTTTAAGTTGCCTCATATGTATGTGAAAACTGGAAGACTGAAGAAGAATTGATGTCTTTGAATTGTGGTGTTGGAGAAGAATAGTGAATATATCATGGGCTGCCAAAAGGAGGAACAAAATCTGTCTTGGAAGAAGTATAACAAGAATGCTCCTTTAGAAGCAAGAATGGTGAGACTACGTCTCACATACTTTGGACATGTTACAGGAGGATCAATCTCTGGAAAAGGACATCATGCTTAGTAAAGTAAAGGGCCAGTGAAAAGTAGGAAGACCCTGAACAAGATGGATTGACACAGTGGCTTCAACAATGAGCTCAAGCGTAACAACGATTTTGAGAGTGATGCAGGACCAGGCAGTGTTTTGTTCTGTTGTACATAGGGTTGCTATGAGTTGGAACCAACTCAACAGCACCTAAAAACAACAACAACAACAACCCACTGAGATTTCTCAATCTCTGTTTGGAATTACTTATCATTAATAGCATACTAAAGGGGACTGGTTTCTAGTTGCAATTAATTAGATGGTAGCTCAGACATCAGAGAAAGAGATGGGGTTAAAATGGTTATATTTTTATTATTTCATTTGCTCATAAGCCTTATCCAACAAACAGAACTCCTCACCCCAGGATGAAAACAGTATTTCCTTGAGGCTGTGGCAGTACTACATTATACCATAATTTAATACATGTTAATATCTTAGCCTTAAAGTAAAGGAACATTTACTGGATTCTCTAGGGAAAGTGAAGATGACTGAGACTTAGCTCCTGCCTTTAAAATTCTTAAGTTGGGAGGAAAGTTATATTACCTTTAATAAGAAAGTCAGTATATCCTAAATAATGGCAAATATGCCTAGAATGGAGATTGTATGTAGAATATTCTTATGCTTCTACTTTAACAGTTATTCTGTGATTATGTAGTTGTTGTTGTGCACCATTGAGTTGATTCTGTCACCTAGCAACCCTATGTGACAGAACTACCCCACGGAGTTTCCTAAGCTGTAGTATTTATGGGAGCAGATAGCCACCTGTGGAAGATTCAAGCAGCAAAATGTTTGGTTGGCAGCTAAGCGCTTAATCATTGCACCACCAGGGCTCCTTATTGATTCTTCAGTTGAATTAAAATATGAAGGCCATTATTATTCCTAAATTTTCATTGGGAAAAAAAAAAAAACTCTGTAACTCACCACCTTTAACTGTCTACAGAAATTTCCCAATTCAAAACAAGAAGAGAATGGAATTTCTCTGAAGGAAATTAAACATCATTTACTGTCCTTTTTTGAATAAGGATTCCTTCATCCTAAGAGTTTTGGATTATACTTGCTGTCCTGCATCTTTTGAAGCCTAGCGTGAGTCCATGCTCTCCTTCTGTAATATGCTCTTGTTGATACCAATTGTGAAATATGTCATGTATACAAAAGTGTGATACAGAAATAATGGCACTGCAAGACTTATCACCAGCAAATTTTTTTTTTATAGAGCCTTCTCTCTTCTCTGCTCGATCCTCTTCTAGCCATCCCCCACTGTGTTCTGTAATGCCATGTTTCTTTAAGTGCATTTGAGGGAACACTTTTCCTATTGTATGTTCCATGCAAAATGTGTTCCGTGGTTGTTTTAATTTAGGGTTTGTGGGTGTTGGGGATGTCTGTCAGGTGCAGCACAAGAAAGTGAGACTTGCACAGAAAGGCCAGAAACAAATAGAATTTAATATTTAATACTTACAGGTCCCTGAGAGGGTATTACAGCATGCCTTGGCACAGAGCCACACAGGGGGTTGCACCAGGGGCAAGGTGACAACATGCTGAAATTATTGGAATGCATGGAGCCCTGGTGACGCAGTGGTTAAGAGTTCAGCTTCTAACCAAAAGGGTTCAGCAGTTTGAATCCACCAGCTGCTCTTTGGAAACCCTATGGGGCAGTTCTACTCTGTCCTATAGGGGTCACTATGAGTCAGCATTAACTTGATGGCAATTGGATTTTTTTTTTTTTAATGTATAAAGGCAAGATGGGGGGTCTTGGGGTTAGCCCACACTGAAGTCTTACTGGTCATTTTAAAAGCTTTTAGTGCATTAGTGCAGGAAAAGGAAGAAGTTTTAACCATGGGAACCCATATGGAGCATGGCTGGGAAAGGCAAGGAGTAGCTACAGCAATTGAGAAGACTGGGCTGCAAGAGAGTAAGTGGTTCCTATGACAGGTAACCACATGGGGCATGGCGAGAGGGTCAGTTAGAGACCATAACTGTGGAGAGGCTATGTGATGAAATAGGAAAGGCCATGCTAGAAACTGGGTGAAAGGACAACTAGGAGAAATTTTTGGATGCCCCAGCAGCAAACCGTGTTGGCCGTAAACTGGCTTTATGGCAATGGTCAGGTGAGTTTGAGGAAACCTACATACTCTTATCTCCCTCACAGAAATTCTGAATGTTTATTAACATTCTAAAAGCTCTGAAAAGTCCCAAAATAAAGAAACTTTTCTCCAGAATTTTCTATCATGGGAACTCTCTTATTGTTTTCTCCCCATGCCTAAGCTGTGGACCTGTACATTAGACCTTTCCTTTGGCAATGCTCTTTAAGCCAGGTATAACCAAAACCCAAACTCATTGCCACTGAGTCGATTCCAACTCATAGTGACCCTATAGGACAGAGTAGGGCTGCCCCATAGGGCTTCCAAGGAGCGCCTGGTGGATTTGAACTGCCAACCTTTTGGTTAACTGTTGTAGCTCTTAACTGCTATGCCACCAGGTTTTAGAGGTTTCCAAACCAGTTTAGTTGGCTTAGTTGGTATTTGAAGCCCTAATTGGGCCCACCTTGGGCCAACCCCCCATCAGGAAGCAATAGCTGCCTGTCATGGGATCAGACGGCACCTCCAGTGTAGTCAGTGCCCCTCCTGTCTCACTGAGCAGTAGGCTAGGCTGTGAGTAGGGCAGGTATGGTTACCAGCATGCTCAGTTCATTGAGGTGCTGTATATTGTTTATGTATAGCTTTTGTTCTGGTGGTTGTGTTGTCTTTTAAAGATTTTAAGTGCAGGTAGCATGGCATACAAAGTATTTGTGATGTTAAAGATACTAGAAGTATTTCACCTGAGAACTCAACTCCCCAAGTGTTCCTACTTGTCTTTGGATCAGGTCCATTATACTTCCTTTTTAGGTCATTAAATTATCACAGCTATATTATTTGTTCTTGAATCTTATATTCATATGAAAGCATGTACCCATGTGTTTTAACCACTGAATTACTGCATGTAACATACTTAAAACATTCCTAATTAGGTTTCTCTAATCCACTTTTAAAAGGAAGAGGTGAATCAAAACAAACCCATTTCTCAATATGAACAGTACTAGTTTTATAAAAATCCCTGCTGTCTGGATTATAAAATATTAATTTATATTACTTTTTGTGACACAAAATAGTATATCCATTTCTTTAAGTTTTATCTGAGAAGAAAAAATAATTGTCAGTATCATTACGCTGTTGAATTTGCTAATTTTTCAAGTATAGATACTTTAAGTGGGGGAAAAATGTTATTAAAGGAATTTTAAGTCTGTATTTTTTTTATTTTTGTTAGCTTTGTTCCCGACTGACATTGAGGTACTTTCATATTGAACAGGCAATAAGGAATGGTCATTTTTGACATTTGTTTTCTTGTATTAGATTAATCCTTAGAGAAAATTGTGTTTTGGTAAGTTTGGTCAGAGATCAGCTCTTGCTTCAGTATTTTCTTCCCTCTGCCCCTTTTTGGGAGATGGATTTCAAAAACTATGAAAAAAGATAAGTGTCTCAATTACAAACATTTTGTAGGATTTTCTCCATTCATATGTTTCATTAAATTATTTTTTTTAAATGAATGAATATGTACTTATGGAGACCACATAAGGACATACATTTAAAAGATTGACATTATTGAGCTAACTGGAAGAAACCTACATTTAAATTTTTTTCTTCCACTAAAAGTAAATACCAGTGTTGCTTACATTTATCTCCCTGAAACTTTTCTCCTACTCACTGCAACATTAACTTATATTTTTCTCTTCTATACGATTCATAGATGATATTGAGCTTCAGGTTAAATCCCAATCTGGAACATAATTGAGAATAATTTGCTTTTAATTATCAGCAGTTTGATCTCTGATTCTTTTTTGAGACTTGTCTATATTGTCAGGAAGGCAAAAATACTTTAAAAGATAATTTGCCTACTTGTAAATCACCAAAAGTTCTGCTGATTTCATTTACATATCAGCAGCAGTGGGATTGAAAGTCTTTTCAACCATTTTACCATTTATTAAAACGATCATCCTTAGACCCCCCCCTTTACCTTGACGGGTGCCTGCTTGTCTCTCGTCTTTTTCTTGTCTTCACTCTGTGAGAAGTACAATCTAAAATGAAATGCCTCCCTGCTGTTGGAATGAGCCTCTGATCCCCACTCTAGGATGATATTCACATTCTGAATTTTGTATAATCCAATTGGCCAAAAACCTTCCATGCTTATAATAGCTACCCAGTGCTTTTCCAGAAGATTAAAAAAATTTCAGAAAACTAAGTGTCTTGCAGGTGCCTTATCCTTTCATTGTTGTGAAATTTATTTAGCTATAACAAAAGTTTTATCACCTTAAATTCCTTAGAACTTACTCAGGCAAAAGTTAACAATAGTTAAGCTTATTATAAAATATCCTGACAGAATTGCCAGGTATGGCTTTTGCTTTATATATATATAAAAAAAATTATTCACTTTTTTTTTTTCTTAAAGCCCATTTGTTTGAGTTTTGATAATGACAAAATGGTTGCATGTGAAACATAACTCTTGCATAAAGTAAGCTGCTCACAACACAGAGTAATTACACATTTGGGAGGCAAGGCAAAGACATCCAGAGCTTGCTAGTGCTGAGCCAAGAACACAGCATTTAATGAAATGAGGGCCATAAAAGGTTCAGCATGGATGCTTTCAGGTCTGACCTGGACTTCTGGGAAACTGAATGTTAGCCCTGCAGACTGGTGGATTCCCCTGGGCTTTGAGAGGCTGGGCTATTACCACTTGAATGCGTGAATCAAGTGCTGCTTTGCGATACAAGAACATTTGTGATTCCAGAGATGGCCCCATTTGGAACACTTTTAAGCTAATAATATGGATGCCTCCTTAGTCATCCATCTTCCTGCCTCTCTTTCCTCCTCTTGCCTCAAGCAATTACTTTTGATATTTTTGTTTATAAGACTGGTTAGAATATCTGGCAGAGTTCTGCTATGTAGACACCTCTGTTGCTTCATTCTTATTTGTGAACTCTCTAACTTCCTCTCCAAATAATACTATGACTGAAACAGAAGGGCCCTCTCATGTTGCTCAGGAATCTCTTACTCAATTACATTCTGTGAAGATGGACCATTTCACATCTCATTGTTTTGCCTATTGTAGGTGCTTGATAAATATTTGTTGAATGACTGTGGTTTGTGAAGAACAATTCTTGTCACTAGGAGGACAAGGAAAGGACCACCCTTATTTCTAGATTCCAACTGTGAAAGTTAATTGACTATGCTTGAGAATAGAGGGAACATTAGAGCAAAATGAGCAAATAGGGAAACAGGACTAGAAATAACTGAATGGAAGGGAAAAGAGAAAATTACATAATTAGGATGATAATGGAATAGCTACAGAAACTTTAAAAAGGGTTCGGGCTAAGGCTGGATAGGATGAGGCATTAAAAATGGCTTATAACACTTAGGGGACTAAAAACAGTTAACATTTTGCTCACCATTTGATTTTTCATTTGTTTTCTCTCTCTCTTTGACTTAATAAAAAATAATGCCTGTTTATAATACATCATGGCAGTTTTTCCCAACTACAAATTCTGATCTATTATTGGGTCTTGAAATCAATTGAGTGGGTTGTAACCAAATTTTTTAAAGAATAAAATAGCAGAGAAAATATCAGAATGCATTGCACTCTTAGCAAGTATTGTCTTAGGAAACTTTTATTTATGTGTGTGTGTGTGTGCATGTATATGTGTGTAGATAGGTGTTTGTAGCTTTGAGTACTGGATCACATTACTTCCCAAACTTGATGAAATGCATCATAAATATTGCTATAAGCAACATTCACTTGTGATTTGAGATACATGATGCAATTTAAAACTGTGAGTCAGCCAAGGTTCATCACACATTAATAGCTATGACACACCTTGGTGCCTTCATTGAGGACTTAACGTTGAACTAATGATGAACTGCCTTTTGATCTCTCTTAAGAGCAGAGAATATGGCATCAAAAGATTAGTTAGACTAGGTTACTTTTTTTGCTTCCTTATAAAGGTAATGGAGCCCTTATGGCACAATATTTAAGAGCTGTGGCTACTAACCAAAAGGTCAACAGTTCGAATCCACCAGCCACTCCTTGCAAAGCCTGTGGGGCAGTTCTGCTCTGTCCTATAGGGTCACTATGAGTTAGAATCAACTCAATGGCAAGGTTTTTTTTTTTTTTAATAACTATAATACTTTATGCTTTTATAATTATTTTAATGTAAAATTTGATTTTTATAACCATTTCAATTAATGAAATCTGAGACAGTAGGAATCAATTTTTGAATGATCTTCAGCAAAATTTTGCTTGCATGTGATATTAATGATATTGTTCTATAATTTCCACATTTGGTTGGATCACCTTTCTTGGGAATAGGCATAAATACAGATCTCTTCCTGTCAGTTGGCCAGGAAGCTGTCTTCCATATTTCTTGGCATAGACAAGTGAGCACCTGCAGCACTGCATCTGTTTGTTGAAACATCTCAATTGATATTCCATCAGTTCCTGGGGCCTTGTTTTTTGCCATTGCCTTCAGAGCAGCTTGGACTTCTTCCTTCAGTACCATCAGTTCCTGATCATATGCCACCTCTTGAAATGGTTGAACATCAACTAATTCTTTTTGGTATAATATCTCTGTGTATTCCTTCCATCTTCTTTTGATGCTTCCTGCATCGTTTAATATTTTCCCCATAGAATTCTTCAGTATTGCAGCTTGAGGCTTGAATTTTTTCTTCAGTTCTTTCAGCTTGAGAAACGCCAAGCATGTTCTTCCGTTTTGGTTTTCCATTTCCAGCTCTTTGCACATGTCATTATAATACTTTACTTGCTTGCTGAAAGTGAAGAAGACTTGAAGCACTTACTAATGAAGATCAAAGACTACAGCCTTCAGTGTGGATTGCACCTCAACATAAAGAAAACAAAAATCCTCACAACTGGACCAAAGAGCAACATCATGATAAATGGAGAAAAGATTGAAGTTGTCCGGGATTTCATTTTACTTGGATCCACAATCAACAGCCATGGAAGCAGCAGTCAAGAAATCAAAAGACGCATTGCATTAGGTAAATCTGCTGCAAAGGACCTCTTTAAAGTGTTGAAGAGTGAAGATATCACCTTGAAGACTAAGGTGTGCCTGACCCAAGCCATGGTATTTTCAATCGCATCATATGCATGTGAAAGCTAGACAATGAATAAAGAAGACCGAATTAGAATTGACGCCTTTGAATTGTGGTGTTGGTGAAAAATATTGAACATACCATGGACTGCCAAAAGAACGAACAAATCTATCTTAGAAGAAGTGCAATCAGAATGCTCCTTAGAAGCAAGGATGGTGAGACTGTGTCTTACATACTTTGGATATGTTGTCAGGAGGGATCAGTCCCTTGAGAAGGACATCGTGCTTGGCAGAGTACAGGGTCAGCGGAAAAGAGGAGGACCCTCAATGAGGTGGATTGACACAATTGCTGCAACAATGAGCTCAAGCATAACAAAAATTGTAAGGATGGCTCAGGACCGGGCAGTGTTTCGTTCTGTTGTGCATAGGGTTGCTATGAGTCAGAACAGACTGGACAGCACCTAACAACAAATAGTATTAGAGTATATATGTATATATGTGTGCACGTGTAGGTATATGTCAGTATGGATATGTGTTTACTCTCTCTGTAGTTGGACAATACAATAATATAGCAAATGTTTCTTATACCTCCAGTTAATTCCTTTAAAATATTTACTTTTTGTTAGATAATAAAAAATAGTAGAAGTCCATTGTGAAATGTTTGGGAAACATAGAAATAAAGAAGAAAACACTAGTCTATACTCCAGTGCTCATAGATCACCAGGCTTCTTCTGTATAGATAGATGGGCAGGTGTGGAGGTTGGAGGGTACGTAGGTAAGTAGATAGATGGGTAGGTGTCTAGGTATATGTATAGCGTGTATATGTTACATTATCGAATTATACTGTACACCTAAGTTTCTTCCCTTGATATTATAGTATATTCTTACATGTTTAAAAGTCTTTGCATCCATAGTATTTTTACAAAATTCTTATGACTCTTAGAAAATAAAGTGTAAAACAACATACATCTAAACATATACAGCCTAATAAATACTACTTGATAGATTGCATTTGCCCTAGAGCTGGCACCTTGAATTTGGACTTCTAGCCTCCTAACTGTGAGAGAATAAATGTGTTCATTAAAGTCACCCTTTTGTGGTATTTGTGTTATAGCAGCATTATGTAACTGAGATATGTGTGGTATTGGGGCATATGGGCATCCATCCCGGGCCTGGCTCTAGGAACCTAAGAGGCTTTGTATATAGAAACATGGCCTCTAGAGGTGAAAAATAAAAAATAATGAAAAGACAAAACAATGAAATTCTCAGGAGTTTCCCTACCATACCAGCCTTGCCTCTTTGAATGTTTTGTCCTCTGGGTATCTGTGTTGGAAAAAGTAAGGAAAAATGTTGACAGAGTGTAGAAAGTGCTCCTGTCTAAAAGACAGGAAGCCAGGGAGGGCCCAGGGTCTGAAGTGCCACTGTCTTCAGCTCATCCTATGACCAAAGTCCTGCATTTCAGGCATTGTGAGTACTTTATATCCCTTTCCATCTTGCTACAGAATGTTGCCTGGCAAGATTTGAGTTTAATTTTCAGAGTTGCCAGTTGAACCAAGATTATTGGAAGGAGGCATTCAGTGTATTGATTTTTTTATACATTAGGTAAAAGAACATTTATTTTTCACAGAGGAAATGGCTATGTTTAACTACTGTAATGGCTTCCTTCTCCATTGGGAAGTTTGCTGTAATTAGACACCACTAATTATTGCTTGAGCCTGATATAGCATAAGAAAGATATAAAACATCCCTGAAGTTGGGTGGAGAATATAAAATTGCATGATGTCCTGCTGTTATTGTAGGAAGCTGTCTTGAATTTCTTGTGACCAGGTCAAGTCACAGTGGCTCCCCGAAGCTGAGACACAGAGACACACTGCAGTATACCCAGTGAGAGCCTGGCACAGCAGCCACACTGCTTAGGCTCCGCAAAGCTCCACCCCTGGCAAATTGTGTGGATTCACAGCATATTACTTTGCTGTGTGCTTCAGTTTCCTCACCTGTAAAATGGGCATGATCTTAAACCTAATAGGACTATTATGGGTAGTAAATGTATTACTATATAAAGCACTTAGAACAGCACCACTCAATGTTAGCCAATAGCTTATTTTTATTTGTGGTTGATTATTTTACATTTCAAAAGAAAAAAAATAACCATAATGCTGTCTATTTTGTTTCCACCATCTATGTTAGAAATGAAAGGTGTTAGTGCAAGTATTGGTTATCAATCCTATTGAGAGTTAAACACAGTTTCCAAAAGAAGACAGATTTGATTATAGAATGAAGTAGTTTGGAGATATTATTCAAACAAAACTCGTCCTTGTGTCATTTTGTTTCTGGTAGATAAACCAGAGAAGCTTTCTAGTTTTTATCTTAAAGTGGTATTCACAAGCTTATAGAAAGAACAGATGTTCTTTAATTTACACTTTAATTCAGTAGAACTTTATTAGACTGAAGTTAACCAAATCACAGAGACCTGGAAACATAATGATTATGAAATGTTATGAGTTCTAAATCAGGCATTTTCGAAGACAAAAATGGAGGCTAATAGTTTACGCTTAGTATTTAATTCTGGTATTCTACTGAATAAAGATGGCTAGTTTGAATCAGATAATAGGATTTGTTTCTGAGATAGTAATATGATGAGTTAGTTAAAAGAGCTAACCTGTGATAGGTTTATTAAATTAAGAAAGTTTCATTTCTTTGAAACAACTTGTTGTCAGAATCTTTGTAGCTCACTTCATTTATAATAAAATTAAATGAAGGAACTCTTCCCTTAAAAGTTAAACGTGGGTTTCCTCTATTTTGATAGAGATTGAAAACCCCATGTCAGCGGATCAGCTATGATCAGACCCCTTAATCCTGTTTTAATTATGAGTCTTGTGCGACTTTTGATTTTACAGTTATTTTGTGACTGACATTCAGACACTCACAGCAATTTTTTGAATGCATAATTTTACATAAGAGCCCCCTCAAAATGACCTTAAGCTGAGAGGCCCTAGACGAAATTATAGAGAGGAAGGAACTCCTGGCCTAGAAAGAGTTGATGGTTTCCAGGGATATCTTATTTTCAAATGTTTCAGCTGCATGCCTAGGCAGAGCCTTACATTTCTGCCTGCCTGTGAGGGATGCTGAAGGGGCACCTACAGAGATGGTCATGTGAACAGCACTTTTCTATTCCCCCTGCTGGGTATTTGAAAACACTGGGGCCAAATATGATCAACCATATACTTCTCCCTAAAGGTGCCTTTTGCTACCGTTCTCTGCTTTTTTTTTTTTTCTTCTTCAAGAATAGCAGCTATGCTTATGGCTAGGTGTCATTTGTCAAACAGGACATGAATATTTCTTATGCATAATCATTTTGTTTAGGTTAAAAAAACTGAATGTCAGTGAGTTATACTCTCCAAAGATACAGGCTTAAAGCATGAGTTTTTGACAAACTGAAGTTTAATTCAGTGATATCCATTACAAATCTTATTTCTATAAGTTTAAAAGAAAATTATATTTTTTTAAGTACTCACGGCCCTTTAGACAGTCTTTACGAATAGCATTGCTTCTGTGGTAAATATTATCGAAATTATGGAAGCCAAATATTTCCCCCAATTTAAACATGTTTCTTCACTAAGCTGTGTTTATTCATTTGTAAAATGAAAGTGTTGAAACTATATTATCCCTAAGACCTTGTCTTAGTTTCCTAGGGCTGCCAAAACAAAAATATCACAATGTGGGGGGCTTTAAAGAACAGAAATTCATTTTCTCATGGTTCTGGATGCTAGAAGTCTAAATTCAGGGCTTTGGTAGGGTTCTTCCTTCTCTCTCTCTCTCACTCTCTCTCTATCTCTCTCTTTCTCAGCTTCTAGTGCTTGCTGGCAATCCTTGGCATCCCTTTGCTGCTTATAGTTGCATCTGCCTCCCTTGACACATGGTGTCTGTCTTCCCCCTGTGTGTCACTCCCTTTTCATAAGACACCACTCATTTGACAGGAAAGATAACAAAAGAAAAACTCGATTTTCCCAAACAAGGTCACATTCAAAGGTATAGGAGTTAGGACTTCAACATATCTTTTTGGAGGACAGAATTCAACCCGTAGCAGGTCTCTTCTAGTACTTAAGATTCCTCAAGTCTAATGTCCAGCTGTTTTAATTATTCAGAATACTCTAGTGATTTGCCAAATGCATAAGGGATATGTCAAATTGTGTGTCTCTGCCTTGTCAAATGATCTTCTCTGTTGACCACAAGCAAATAATATTTGACCGCAAGCAAATATTATTCCCTCATAGCTTTTCCCCATTCCATAGATGTGGTGGTGGCCCCTTACAGAGAAAGAAGACTAGCCTTTGCCTGCCTACTGTTGAAGGTCCAACCATCCTGTCTGGCTGCTTCCATCTGGGTTTGGCAATCTGAGAGTGTGAGACATTAATCTGCATTTTGTCCTTCACTTTTTTTCTTGTGCATTTTCCCCAACAGAAAGGGGAACCTGACTGCTATGCACTCTCCCTGGAAACAACAGAGCAGCTCACCTTCGAGATCCCCCTGAATGATTCAGGCTCTGCAGGTCTTGGAGTGAGCTTGAAAGGAAACAAGTCCAGAGAAACTGGAACAGACTTGGGGATTTTTATCAAATCCATCATCCATGGAGGTGCTGCTTTTAAGGTAGGTAGGAATGATGTTTGCAGGTATTTAGAGAGGCGACTTTTGGACTTGAGGACTGGATGGAGAATATATCTGAAGGCTTTAGACCACTGAGGCCTTTCTGCCAGATGCAGGAAATGCATGCGTGAACAGAGCTGGGCAACAATTGGCTGTTTTCTTACCATAAGAGGGTATTTTTATATCCTTCGAGATAGTTCTGAAAACCTATCATGATTAATATTTATTTTTTTACATTCCTTCTGTTAGAATTTCTCCAAGTTTGTTGCCCAACAGAGTTGAATCTAAGAGTACACAATGAGAAAAACAAAACTAAAAACAAGTAAACTTAAAGGCAACAAATTGTGCATGTGAGAATCAAAGCTCAGTGGAGCCTGAGAGTGATTGTAGTGTAAGTTAAAGGTCATTTATCACATTTTTTACACTTGAAGATAATCATGGTATCGGGAATGCATATTTGCCTTTGAATATTTGGAGAAGCTTATACATTTCCAGAAAAAAAGAAAGAAAAAGATTCTGCCCTTTCACACTGAGATGGGCAATGTGATTCTAGCTATTAACATAACAAAGGCCTCAGGCTTTGTTGGAACTGGATTGCCTGCGTTCAAACTAGCTCCACCACTTGCTCTCTGTAAGCAAACTTGTGCAAGGAACTTGACCTGCTGTGTCCCTTATCTGTAAAATGGGTAGGATAAATAGCACCTAATTTATAAGATTCTAAGGATCGAATAAATTAATACATGTAAAGTGATTAAAGCACTAATCAGTATAATGCCTGTGATAAGATTCAAGTAAATGTTAGCTATTTTTAAATAATCTTGATATCAATAATGTGCGTCCTCTCCCAAGCAAAAGCCAAGAAGCCAGTGTAGACTTCGCAGCACCTCTGCTTCTAGAATTCTGGCTTTGTAGAAGCATTTGTCTTCCTGCGCTTTTCATGCCATTTTTGTTTCAAACCTAGATATTGAGGAATGTCTGTTTCCTTGGGTAATAAGGAATGTGTTGTGGATATACAACTCTTTAATTTCACTCCTTTTTATCAGGTAGTTTTTGTTGCATAGTAAATAATCACACAATTTCAGTAACATATATCAATATGCCTTTATCTCCCTCATGCCTCTGCAGGGCAGCTAGGGAGGCTCTTTATCACACTGTAGGTCTACAGATCTCCATCTATCCCATGTGTTTCGCCTACTCCTTGAAGCAGCAGACTAGCTAAGCATGTTCTTCTCATGCCAGTACTGAAGTACCAGAGGGCCAATAGAAATGGGTAAAGCCTCGTAAGACCTGGCTTGGAACACTGTCACTTTCTACACGGACCATTGGCCAAAGCAAGCCACATGGCTGACTCGAACCTCAAATAGTGGGAAGATGTACTTTACCCACAGTGAGGCCGTGGCAAGGGTGTGGAGGCAGAGAAAAGGTGAAGAAATAGTGCCAGTCATTCAATCAGCCACACTCCTCTTTTTTTCCCAGTCTGTTCTGAAATACAAAACCAGGAGCAGAGAGAAATAATAGCAATAGTAATAATAGCACCACGACCAACAACAATGAAAATTTATTGAATGCTTAGTATATGCCAGATCCCACAATAAGTGTTTTACATGGGTTCTCTTACTTTACATTGTAATAGTATTCACATTCACATTGTAACAGTATTATTATCATGCCATTTTATCAAATTATATTTATCAGATTGTAGTGGTTAGTGACTCTTCTATAGCCAAATAGCTGCGAATTGATTGAACCACAATTTAAATCCAGGCAGGATTGACTCCAGAGCCTATACTACACTCAACTGCAATGAAGACCTTTTCATATTATCCATTCACATTCCTCTAGTGCAAGGACTGTCAGCCTGGTGGTGTTTTTTTTCATCCTTAGCCATGCCACCTAAATATGTATGATTGTGGATGGGTCCTTGGTTATATTTGTGAATTTCAGCTTGTTGTTAATCCTCTTCTTCCTAGTGACAGCTCTATTTGCAGAATTTATTCCAAGTAAAATTAAAACTGAGATGACTTTTTGGAAATTAAAAGCAAACGTCTTAGCTTTTTTATGGGCAATAACTTAAGCTCAAGCAGATATCTGACAAGCGGGTTTAATATGTATGTATATGTTTGTGTAAGTGAGCCTCTCCTTACCTAAGCAGTTTCTGTCCTGTTGCTTGCAGAAAGATTTCACTTCCCATTTATGTAAATTTCTTTCCTGACACTGGTCTGCTGAGTCAGATGATCACACCATTAAAAACCACTGGACGGCATATTTGTAGCTGATCTTAAACAGGAAGAGGTTATCAATCATGGATTTAGCCTTGTTGTGAATGTTTATTATCCATTTGTCTTGTTTACCTTTTACAGTGTAAAAGGGAAAAGGCCTGAGCTTTGCTCACAAAGACATCTGATCAGCTGGGGCGGAAGGGAGAAGGGGGAGTATTTTTTTTATTCTCTTTCTGCTCTTCCAATAAGCCACTGTTGCTCCTTAGAAAATTGCCACCTGTTCTATGATTCAGGATTATGTTTTACAAAAATTGTTTTGAGACTTTGTTCCTGTCCCCGTTCAGAAGATACAAATGTAACAGACTGCAGTGTCCCTGGAGCAAAGAGGAGATAAGCATTGAGAACATCCAGCTTAGCGTCTGGCCCTAGGTTTTTACCGAAATCAACAAAATAATCTTTCTACTGGAGCTCAATCTTTTTCTTCTGGCCCCTCATACCACTAATTGGTTCTCAAGGTATTTTTTCCCTTTAGGGAAGGTGGATTTTTGAAAACTAAACTACTTTGAAAAGTCTGGCCAAGTTCGTCCTGTGGATTCTGTGTGTTATACTCTCCTGGGAGCTCCTATTGGTGTAAACAAAAAATAGACTGCTTCTTGCCAGATGTAAAATCCCTGAATGGCTGTGACTATAAGTGAGAGCCTCTTATTGTAGTTGTTTTTCCCCTTACCTCTCAGGCCACTGTTTTATATCATTTCATCTATTTGAGTTGTTTCTAATAGAGATGTAAATCTCTATCTGAAAATAAGAGCATCCAGCTACTCCAGAATTCACACTCGGAAGGGAGCCCCCGACTCACTCTAACGGCAAACTGAAAAATATTTTTTACTCAGTTCAGAATTATCCAATGCTTAGTCTCATTTTAATATTTAATCACCTCATATGCTTGTGAAACCTGGATAATGAAAAAAGAAGATAAAAGAAGAATTGATGCATTTGAATTGTGATTTTGGCAAGGAATACTGACTATAAGAAGAACAGATAAATCATTCTTAGAAGAAATAAAACCAGAATGCCCGTTAGAAGTGAGGATGGTGAAACTTTGTCTTGCTTACTTTGGAGTGGACATGTCATCAGGAAAGAAAGGCTAATCCTTAGGAAAGCACAACATCATATTTGGTAAAGTAGAAGATCAGCAGAAGCAAAGGAAACCCCCAGTGAGATGGCATGACACAACAGCCTCAACGAGGAACTCAAAGGCACCGACTGTCATGAAGACGGTGCAGGACCAGGCAACGTTTTATTCTCGTTATACATACGGTCACCACGAGTCAGAGCTGACTCGACAGCAGCTAACGACAGCAACGTTTAAATTCCAGTCTTCGCATTGAGAAGTAAGGCCCAGACTTCTTTCCTTCCGTCAGGCCACAACACCCGTCCTTCTAGCTGTTTTTGGATAGGGAGCTGTGAGTAGGCCCCTGTGAAGCATCATTTTTAGCTGTGCCCTCAATGTGCAAAGTGACCATTGGCAACATTGCAGAGCAGCCAGATCACTGCTTCTCAGAATGTTGTTGTTATCAGGTGCCATCGAATTGGTTCCGACTTGTAGCGACTCCATGTACAACGGATGGAAACGCTGCCCAGTCCTGCGCCATCCTCGGAATTGTCGCTGTGCTTGAGCATTCCAGCTTCTCAGAATATTGATCTGGACATGCTTAAACGTTGACATGCATCAGATGTCTGTAGTTTCATCTTTGTTTTTGCCATTCTTCCTAGGCATTTTCCCCTGGAGTACAGTGTAATTGGTTCTAGAACCGAAATACCCTACATATAAGTATAAAAAAAAAAAAAATAAGTATAGGAACTGAGAATTATGATTGGAATGAAATTATAATGTTGGTGAGAATGATTGTCTAAAATTTCTCTTTTGTGACTGGGATTTAAAATAAAGGTTTTTTTTTTGTTGTTGTTAAATAGAAAGATATATTGTCTTCCTTGCAGTTAGGAAAAAATAACTTGAGAAAAACTCTCCCCTTTCCCCAAATTCACATAGAAATTACTTTTTTTTTTTCTCCAGAGAAGCAGAAATACAAGTCTTGATGATCAACTTGAAGACCTGAGATATTTTCATCTTCATTTAGTAAACATTTCAGATTCTGACATTGGTGGCTTTTTCTTGCTTTCCTTTTGATGTACTCTATAAATTGAATATTTTAAAGAAAAAATGCATTTTACATCTATTGATTTTACTCATTTAAACTGTTTATTTTTCTTCCTTAAAAAAATAATAACTTGGAAAAAATATATAGCTGGTATAGTGATTTTTTTTTTTTTAATTAGGATATTAACTAACACACTATAGGTAAAGTTTCCATGAAGTTTGTTGTACTACTTATAAATAACACTTTTTATTTTAATACACTGACTTTGGGAGTGGAATGTGAACTATAGAAACTTTGAAATAGTAAGGTAAAAATCAAAATTTAAAAGCACTTTTTGCTAAAGAAAAAAATGTCATTGATCAAGTAAGTTATTTAAGGGATCTTAAATAGAGAGAATGAATTTTAAAATACCTGTTATTCTCTAGAAAATTAATTAGCCAGGTTTGTGCTTAATAAAAAGCACTTGATGATGATGAAATTCAATGAAAAAAAAAAAATGCCTGACATAGCTAATTGCAAATGCATGTACTCAGAATATGAAATAGACATAATTTAAATAATTCAGTTCTTGTGTGCTTAGGAAATTTGGTATACTCCCTCCAAAAGATGCAGAATTTCATAATCTGAACCATTTAATAATGGGTAGAAAAAAGAATTTTAACTAATACAAGCAATGTCAATATTTACAAGTGACTCAAATGTGATTTCTTGGCAAGTTCACTTTCAAGAGATTATCCCCAGCTCTAAAATTTCTGGGAACATGCTGCTTGATCTTGAATCTCCGTATCTCTTGGTAATATGGAACATTTAATAGCATCCAAGCTGTTTAACAGTAGTCCAGTAGGAGTTCCCAATGTGAGTAATTTCTACCTCCATCTCTGCCGGTATCTATAAATCATGTGGTGGATCTATAATTAATGAATTCAAAGGGAGATAAAAGGGACAGCTTTTTAAGGAACACTAATGTTAAATGATTTCTTCAACTATCCATTTTTCTTAAAATTGATAATGTTTCCTACTGGTGGGAGAACCTTGAGGATCATTACCCGTAGCCAGTTGTCTCCCAGGCTTTTTCCTCTGATAAGAGTACTGTACATTCTGGCTGTGTAAATAGCTCCATTGTAACCTCCTCAACTATTAGAAGCAAACCACAAAGATGTGATACATTTAGGGACAACTAAAAGCAGGAACTTTGCCAGGAAAAATTCACAATTATTTGATGCCCAATAAGAATTTTATCCTAAAAAAGAAATTACTAACTTAAACATGAGGAAGCTACTTAACAATTATGCCATTTATTTTTAACCAGTTCCTTAAAAAAACAAAAAACAGCAAAAACTGTTAGTATATGTTAATTCATATGGTTAGGTTTATCATTTATGAATTTTCTATAGTAGTTATTATTTTATAAAAGATGGGATATAATGTGACTTTGAAAATCTCCCAGTGCCAGCTTTTATCGTTGTTTTTTTTTTTTTTTGCCTATCTTTATCATTTTTTTGCATTTTTATCTCATGCATGGAAATGTAAATAAGAGATAAATTTGCACCGTTGCTGAATAGAAATTTGAAACTCTATGTTGTTATGATGTATGTTTTGGACTACATTATTGCCTCATTGGGCCTGCAGAAATCTGAGTTGGTAATTCTAATCAAAAAGAAAGTTATAATCTGCAAAAGTTGGTATACCATTATGAAGATATTTTGGCTCTGAAAATAGTACCTTGACACTGAAAAGCTGTATTCATCTTCATTATGGGTACTTGGAGGCTATACATATCTGCTAAGTTCATGCTGTGGTCAGAGTTTTGTTCTTGCATTCTACTTGGGTCCAGTTTTCTAGTGACCAGACTTTGAGCACTCTTAGTACAAACAAGAGAACAGTCCATATGTTAAAAAAAAAAAAAGGCCAAATAAAATAATAATAGTAATTTTAATGAGTTTAAAAGGGCTCGGAGATTCTAATCTGCTTGTAATTCATTTATAAGACAATCTTAAAAAAAAAAAAAAAAACCTTTAATATCTGGTTTTCTAGGCCAAAGTAGATTAAAAGGAGAAAATCAGAAAGGAGATAGGAAGAGGGGGGAGGAAACTGAAATGAAAGAGGACAGAAAAAGTGAGAAGCAGACACAAAATGGTATTACCTCATAGGGGGCCAGTGAATAGTCCTGATGACTCCAAGTCAGTGTTTCTCAAACTTTTCTCCCAGCAGAAATTATAAGATTCAGTAAAGTCTAGAGGTTCCAATATATTAATTTATACCCTGCATTTTTCCAGAAGGAGTTTTTTATGAAAAAGATTATAATACATTTGTAGACATTATATCAAAATGGCTTTGATTATGTAGGTTTTGATGCTTTAAAAAAAGGATCTTTCAGTTACCCAGAAAAGGCATCTTTGAAGCATTATTGAATAAATGAAATGTTGCAAGGACTTCACTGGTTTGAAATAGAAATGGTGTGAGATTCCTAAGGGGAGAGCAGAATTGGACAAATAAATTTAAATTTTTATAATAGCTGAACAAGTGGATATGTGGTCAGTACACAGAAAATAATCAAGTTTTACTTTTAAAAATATGTAAGTTCTCTGAACATGTGCAGACATATCCAAACAAGCCTGGCATTAACTATTCTCTTATAGTTACAATTTATAAATTAAACGATTTATTTATTGTAGATGAAACTTATACTAGGTTCAAAGCATGTGAGTGAAAGATTCAGGTAACTCAATTTAGCAAGCACTTCTTGAACAGCAACAGGGATTCAGAAAATAAACCAAAAACTTAAAATGATTTTATAGTAAATGAAGCATATGACCAGCTGTACTATAATATGAGCTATGATAGACAAATGTGAAAAATGCCATAGTTGTTAAGATGTTGGAGCAATTAATTCTGCCTGGAGAAAAATCCATGAAAGGAAGCTAATCGCTGAGCCTTCCTTTGAAGGATAAGTAGATATTCAACAGGTGAACAGGAATCCAAAAGACATTTAGGACAGAAGGAAGAGGGAAGTATGTCACAAGTATAGGTTCAGATTTTCTTAGGATCAATGATGTTAAAAATTTGCTAACGTAGGTACTCTTCAAGACAAGACTTTACGTGATTCCAGTCTTACCAGTGTTCTTCCCCTACTCTTTCGTTTTAAAAGTTGTACTTTAAAATCTTGATTTATTCTTTTCCTCTCATTGCTGTTGTTTTTACATGAAATTAAATTATTTTAACCTGGAATGAAAATTCTTTTCTAGGGTAGGAATTATTTATTTATTTATTTATTTTGCAAAGAATAGTAGGCAAATATAGTCAATGAGTGATTTAAGGCCTTGAGAAGGATTTGCTGAGGACAATCTCCTCCCTCTATCAGGTGCCATCTTGCCTGGAGTCCCACTCCACTCCAGGCAAATTCTGCTCTTCAGTCTGAAGCCAGGGTTTAGAGTTTGTACTCTAGGTGTTGATAATATCCCAAGAGGCCTTGCTGAGGGCCCAGTTAGAAATACACAGTCAGGAGCCAACATCTGGTCATGATTAATCCTCTTGTACCCTGGCCTAATGGGGACTAGCCTTGGGCCACAGCCAGCTACCCCTAGGAAAACCAACCCACTCCCTTATGCTTGTCTCAGGTTCTACAGAAGCTAGCCCTTTGCCTTGGCTCTTCTACTTTCCCCTCTGTATTCATTAGAACTTTAGAAGTAAATACCCCTTACAAATAATTGGCCCAAAGAGGTAGATTAAGCTGTGCAGTATCACTAGTAATCATGGTAGAGGTAGTACCCAGGCATCTTTGAACACTGCAGGAGCTAAACTACAGACTCAGTGGACTCCCTGGCAAATCCTGGATATGCTTCAGAGGTCCCGTGAAACCAAAGAAAGTGAATGAAAAAATTTTTATGTAAATCAGTGGTTCTCAATCCAGGGTGATTTTGTCCTCCAGAGGACATTTGCCAAAGTCTGATGATATTTTTTGGTTGTCATAATGGGTTGAGGAGGAATATGCATATTACCAGCTCTTAAGTAGAGGTAGAGGCTGCGAATTCTGCTAAGCATCCTACAATATACATGGTAGCAACTCAAAAGATAGAATTATCTGGCCCAAATGTGCAACTCTGGAGTAAATATTTGTCTTTAAGAGGTGAACATCTGTAGCTTTTATTAGATTCAGAAAGGGGTCTGAGGTCTCATAAAGGTTAATAATCACTAGCAAAGTGGTTGGTAATGTGGATTCCAGAATGATGCAGACCTAGTTCAAACCTTCTTTTAAAAACATGACTTGCAACAATTCATCTACCTCCCTGAACCTCAATTTCTGATTTTATAAAATGGGGGTATTAGTCCCGAGTAGGTTGTTGCAAGGATTAAATTGTCTAGTGGATATAAGAAGCTCTGATGGCACAGTGGTTAAAGCCATCAGCTGCTAATGAAAGGTTGGCAGTTCTAAACCACCAGCAGCTCCACAGGAGAGACATGTGGCAGTTTGCTTCTGTAGAGATTTAGAGCCTTGGAAACCCTATGGGGTTACCATGAGTCAGAATCGACTCGTCGGCAGTGGGTTGGGTTAGTGCATATAAAGGGTTTAATGCAATGACGTCACAGAGTAGAAACGTGTTAAATAATTATTGTTATTAATAAGGATAGTGATTTTAATCATCTCTAACACTGATTTTAGATGCAGCATGGCATAATGGACTTTAGAGATGGGTAGACTTGGCCATGCCAGGACCCTTTGCTCCAGCCTAGGACAGGTCACTTAATCTCTCTGAGCCTCCATTTTTACATCTCTTAAATGATAGAGAGTAGTACTTATTTCACAGGGTTGTTTTGAGAAATGAATGAGAGATTGCATTTAAAATGTTTGCGCAAGGACTAGCATGTCTTAGGCATTCAGTAAAAGAGAGATGTAACACTCAAACATCTTGTCTCCTAGTCCATTCCCTTTCTGTTGCTTTTGGAACCAGGTTAGGGCTGGTGAGACTTGAAGCCAACCCAGGACATGGAGAAGACCTAAATCTTGTACCAGTTTTTATTTGTCCTAAAGTACCCAGGGAAGGTTACTTATATTTCCTCATTCTGTTCTCCTTTTAAAACGATTTTTCCTCTTCTTTGAGAACTGCCTTTACCCATTCCTAGCTTTGATAGAGTTTGTTATGGAGAGTTTCAGAGGTGAGGAGGAGAAGTTGGGGCCCCTTTGTTCAGGGGTCTTATTGGAGTAAGGTAGGAAGGAAAAGGATTTTATTTTTCTTTAAAAAAGCAAAGCAAGACCCAAGATTTTAATGAAATCAGTATCCTAGAATTACTGAGTAACATCCCTAGATTGTTGAATTTACCATGTGAAATCAGTTGATGGGAGTTAGCATTCTCATGCTTAAGTATGTGCTTGAACATACTATTAATACAAAAACATAAAATCATAAAAGGCTACTTTTCTTGGTCATAATTATTCAAAACCAAAAAGAATATAAACAAGTTTGAGGGATAGTTGCTGAGTTTGAATGAGGAGTTCTTCATTGAATAAATTTCATTTTAGATCAATACTAGACGTGCATATGTAGGTATGAATATATAGCTGGGTAGATAGACATTTTTCCCTCCTCCACCTTGCTTCCTTGCTCTGCATCCTCATGGCACAGTCATTTGTCACTGAGTCTTCTATCATCTCTGGTTTTGATGCAGGGTTGTCTTCCAGGAAACATTTGGTGGCATATTGTCCTTTCTGGTTTTGAACGTCCTTTTTCCTGAAGCATTACCCCTTTAAGAATCAGTCATTGTCATCTATTTAGAAGACAGAATGGTTTAGTGAACAGGGAATATTGTAGAAGTCAGGACTTGGGCTCTTATATTCTAGCTCTGACCTTACTAGCTGAGCAAGCCCTAATGTATGTGGAAGTGACTTGTACTGATAGGTGTTTGGTAAATGGCTTCTCATCCTCTTAATTTCTCTGAGCCTTATTATTCATCGATAAACAGAAGAAGTTGAACAAGATGACCTCTAAGGACCCTTTCAGCTCTAAATTCTATGATTGCATTCTAAATGTTAGGACAGTGTGGTGCTTACTGGCATCACCATTAATGAAATTACCCATCATTTATCTTATAAAGAAGTGCACACCAATAGCAACAGAGTAGCCAAGCCTGAAAATGAGAATATGTGGATTTTTATCATTCCCACAACTCTGTGGTGACACTCGTGATGAATATGAATGTTTTCTAAAAAAATTTCCAGCTGCCCTGGAGTGACCCAGCCTGCCTTTTTGTTTGAACTTGAATATAGTAAACATGTTGTACTTCAATGTAACTCTGCATGCTTGAGACTTAGAATGTAGCTGAAAATCAAAGTTTGTGCTTAATAGCTGTTGGAAGAGATTATTTTACTAAAAAAAAAAAAAAAAGTTCTCGTATCTCTTATCTGTTGTCTACTTCCTTGCTCTGGTGACCTTGCCCCATACTTTACTGAAAAGACTCATAGGAGGTTACCAGGTGGGATCTCTCAGATTTCATTTCCTCTGTCCCATCAAGTTCCAATCTTTACCTTTCTTCTTCCTATTAGAGGTTGAGGTGTCCTGCCAAGGCTAAGCCTCTACAAATTTGAACATTAGATTGCATTTCCTGTTAACAATGCTAGGATCTTAAGCCAACTCTTCTGATTGTTACTCCTCTTTAAAAGACATACATCATTCTCCATTCATCCTAAAAAGATTTATAGTGACCCTCCTAACCTGCTCCTCAAGATTCACCCAATAGTCCTCTTCCCATTATTTGCCAAAATAGAATAGTATAATTTCTTGAGTTGTATCTCACTTCACATGACTAAACCAGTAAGGCTGCTTTTGTTTTACTTCTCTTCTTGTAGCCTTAATCTTATTCTTTGTGTGACCTCACTCAAAATTGGATAACAGAAATTAAGATTTTTTTTTTTTTCTTGTCAGCCTTTCCAGTAAATCTCATTTCCAGACTTGCTCCAAATTAGGGTAAAGGTTAAGTGAAGTGGGAAAACAAGAAGAAGGGAGGGGATATTAAGCTCTGTTGAAGCATTCCATTTAAACATTTACATCTCTGATTTTATGCCCTTTTCCATTGAGCCCATCGCTGCACCATCTCAATTTCTTCACCAAGAGGGCCTGTGCCTCTTTGCTTGGCCTCTGCAGTCCTATGAGCTAACACCCTCCCCAGCAGACGTCAAAGTGCAGTGCATCTCCACAAGGGCATTAGAATGGCTTTCACCACTCTCTCCCTTTTCCCTGCTGTCAGTAGAGGAACTTCTTCTGACCATCTGCTCCTGCATTAGTCAGATTTATCAACTTGTCCACAGGATTTCTCTCTCAAAGTTGATGCTTGGTTTCTATTGTTCATTGTATATCTGGTTTTCTCATTTCTTGGTTGTTTTTTTTTTTTTTTTCCTTCTATTAATTTGAACATGGATCTCAGATACTTCTAACTGTAAAAACTAATATTTTCCTTTCATATTTTAATGTTGCAAAACTACAGTGTAGAGATAAGTAACAAGGGGAGTTATAGTAAAAAGACCAAAGAGCCAAGGTTCAGGAAACCCAAACCTGACTTGCTTTTGTGACCTCAGGCAAGTTATATCACCTTTCATTAAAGGCCTCACTTATCTGTAATATGTGAATAAAAACATGAACTCTACTTCCTGGGTTTTTTTGAGAATCACTGGAGAGAGCTTATGGAAAAAGTCCCTGGAAAGGTAAATTATTATACACACACAAACAAAACAAAACCTGTTGCCATCGAGTCGATTTCGTCTCATAGTGACCCTAAATGACAGAGTAGGACTGCTCCATAGGGTTTCCAAAGAGCAGCTGGTAGATTCGAACTGCCAACCTTTTGGTTTTCAGTCATAGTTCTTAACCACTGCACCACCAGGGTACACATCTACTATTATTTCTGTTAAATGTATTAGTGGCAGCAGTATCATAAGTATCTCACAGTAGGAACTTTTGACCTTATCGTAAATTGGGTACAGGCAGGGCCAGATTAAGGCATGTGAGGGTCCTAAACACTAATAATCTGTGGTGTCCAATCCTCTGCTTACTCACACATTTGAATGTCCTATGTGGATTACATATACATGTGTATATATATATATATTTTATATATGTGTGTGTGTGTATCTTAACTATCCATGATATAACTTCTTTTTAAATGTGACTATAATAATAGCAATTGAATGCAAAAACCATGTGTGCCGTTTAAAAGGAATGAGATGAACTGGATTATAAAATTGTTAGTGTATGCAGGGTACTAAGATTTTTACTATATACCACATTTTCTACAAAAAGAGTATTCCACATATTCTACAATAAAGAAAATGAGTCAGTGAACTTAGTTGTTCCAACAATCAATGTAAAATTCTGTATCTCCCACAACAAAAAATAGACATTCACCAATTTTGCTTTAAATGATTCATACTTGAATTTTGTTGCTTGTTTTGTAATAAATGCTGTAATTATAGATGAACAAATGAAAAGATGTCATAAAAGAAAATTTAATGATCAGACAACAAATATAACAAATTACTATATTTTTAGATCCTTCATCACTAACATATTACAATTAAAAATGTTTCTTTCTATTTGCTTTTACAAATTCTTCAATAATTTCATCACAGTTAAGCTGGTGAACAATACCTACTTCCATATATATAATAAGGATAATGAATCGAGTCTTTCTTGAATCATTTTTGTACACTGATGGTTTCTGAGTCTCTTTAGGGTCAAAAATGAGTTCTGTTTTACAGTTTGTGATCATTAAAGTTAGGAATATGCATAAAGCAATGTCAACATTGGGAAATACATATTGTATTTTATCTTCTAGTATAGAATCCTGCATGCCTACATGAGTAAAATTTGTCTTTCCTTAATCTATAAACTTAGTTCTCAGATAAGAATGAAATTGTTGCACTTCTTCATAAAGGTTTATAGCTAAGTCATCAGGATAAACCTGCACTAATTTCTTGTATGCCTTAATGCATTCTTCACCAGGTGTATCCAACATTGTTTAAAAAGGAAAATCTATTTGAAAGAACTTCATACACTTTTACTCTTTTTTTCATGCAAGACTCAAGTGTGTCAATGATGGTGTAGTATGAGTTTACGGGAAATTGATCTCTGGCCCTCAGTCCTTCTGGAGCACTTCCATCATTTACTTGTTTCTTTCGAATGCTTCTGTGACAATGAGCTGCTTGATAATCAGCGTTTGGCAGAGGTTGTTTTGTTGTTTTAAAAATTTTCAAAATATTCTTTTAAATTGTGTAAATGCCCTGTTAATGACTGGTAGAGATCTGTGCATGTCTTTAAATTTACTTCTGAATTTGGAGAGCTTGACTCATAAGATGAAAATGCTGCAATATATTATTCCACTTAACCGACATAAACTCACGTTTGCATTTTGTTGGCGATGTTTTCAACTTCTCTTTTGGGATTTCCTTTTTGTGTCTGGTCTTCAGCAATATTTTCTAAGGTATTTAGAATCTCAGTGTAAAATTCCCAGGATTGCACTCATTACTACAGCATGCCCTTCCTCGTGTATTAGAAAGACATTTTAATACTCCATCATTGGCTAAATATGTTTTACCAACTGCCCATCAGTGAGTAGAGGTGCCAAAAAATGTGTAGGGTAACTGAACAGTAAAAAAAAAAAATCAGTTGCTTACTGACAGCAGTCTAGCACTCTGTGTCCTATAAGATTAAGTGAATGTACACCATATGGTATAAAAATGGCATATTCATTATGTTCTAAAATTTTCTTTTCCATGCCTTTATAGCACCCTGACATATTGGCGGTATTGTCATAGGACTGGCATCTGCACTTAGAAAAATCAATTTTGCAAGCTTCACATAAATAGTGAAGTACTGGGTTTTCAATTTCTTCATTGGTATGACTTTTTAAGCTAGTAAATGTGACAAATCACTCAACGGATTTTCCGTCTGTTGGAGATACAGATCTTAAAACAATACTTAGCTGATCTATATGAGGATGATCGGGAGTAGAATCTACAGACAAGCTGAAATATCGAACTATCCTTATTTCACTGAAAATAGTTGATCCAATTTTATGCCTTACTAAGTGTTGGAGGTGCTCACTGGTCTGTCAAGAAATTTAGAAGACAGCTATCTGGCCAACGGAATGGAAGAGATCCGTATTTTGTACCCACTCCAAAGAAAGATGATCCAACAGAATGCTGAAATTATCAAATAATTTCATTAATATACACAAGCAAAAATTTTGCTGAAGATCATCCAAAAGCAGCTGTAGCAGTACATTAACACACAACTCCCAGAAATTCAAGCCAGATTCAGAAGAGGACATGGAACAAGGGATATCATTGCTGATGTCAGATAGATCATGGCTGAAAGCAGAGAATACCAGAAAGATGTTTACCTGTGTTTTATTGCCTATGCAAAGGCATTTGATTGTATCGATCATAAAAATTGTGGATAACATTGCAAATAATAGGAATTCCAGAACATTTAATTGTGCTCATGAAGAACCTGTACATAGACCAAGAGACATTTGTTCAAACAAGACAAGGGGATACTGAATGGTTTAATCAAGAAAGGTGTGTGTCAATGTTGTATCCTTTTACCATACTTACTCAATCTGTATGCTGAGCAAATGATCTGAGAAGCTGGATTATATGCAGAAGAATGTGGCATCAGGATTGGAGGAAGATTCATTAAGAACCTGTGTCCTGCAGATGACACAGCCTTGCTTGCTGAAAGTGAAGAGGACTTGAAGCACTTACCAATGAAGATCTAAGACCACACCCTTCGGTCTGAATTACTGAACATACACCTCAACATAAAGAAAACAAAAAATTTTCACAACTGAGCCAATAAGCAACATCATGATAAAAGGAGAAAATATTGAAGTTGTCAAGGATTTCATTTTGCTGGACTCTGTAATCAATGCTCATGGAAGCAGCAATCAAGAAAACAAAAGAAGCATGGCCTTGGGCAAATCTGCTGCAAAAGACCTCTTTAAAATGTTAAAAAGCAAAGATGTCACTTTGAGGACTAAAGTGTGCCTGACACAAGCCATGGTTTTTTCAGCCACCTCATATGCAGGTGAAAGCTGGACAATGAATAAGGAAGACCAAAGGATTGATGCCTTTGAATTATGGTGTTGGTGAAGAATATTGAATATATCATGGACTACCAGAAAAAAAAAAAAAAAAAATCTGTCTTAGAAGAAGTACAGCCAGAATGCTCCTTAAAAGCGGGGATGGCGAGACTTCATCTCATGTACTTGGGACGTCTTATCAGGAGGGGTCAGTCCCTGGAGAAGGAGATCATGCTTGATAAAGTAGAGGGTCAGCAAAAAAGAGGAAGACTCTCAATGAGATGTATTGACACAGTGGCTGCAACAATGGGCTCAAGCATAACAGTGATTCCGAGGATGGCACAGGACTGGGCAGTGTTTCATTCTGTTATTCATAGGGTTGTTAGAAGTCAAATCCAATTCGACAGCACCCAACAACAACAAGTTTATTAATTATTCACACATTGTTTTAGACATATATGATGGGTTGCCCTTTCCTGTGTTACCATATTTTGATATGTGACGTGCTAAAAATGGATCAAGCTGAGCAACAAGTTCAAGTAAACCAAAAAAATTTCCATTTTGTGGGGACCCGAACACTTCATCTCTTCCACAAAAAGATAGCCCACATTTAGATATTGTTGTAATGACAGCAACAACACATTGCGAAAATGCTTTTTAATACTTGTTTCTTCATTAATTTGTGTTTCCAGTTCATGAGTGAAGCCAAAGCCGTGTCTTTGGTTTAAATATGACAACATACAATCTGTGTGAGTTGAACTGTTTTCATTTTTATCAGTCATATTCCAGTTGTGTCAATTGCTAAATCCATCCACAGCAATGGAGAATTAAATGTTTTAGTACTGAATAATTTGCAAAATATATATATATATTATATATGTATATACAGAGCCAACTGAAGGACAATACAATAGCCACTCCCTCTTAATTTTTACCATTAGCTTTGCACCCTAGAAATACATTTAGCTCAAGAACCTTATTTGTTTACCATCCAGAAATTTGACATTTTTTCAAATGGTCCACTTTGATGCTGACAATCACTTGGCCCTCTTTCCATCCAATAATTTACATCATTAGAAGAAAAATTATTCCACAAAGCAGAATCTCTTTTATTTTGGGGGTCTGCAGATGTGATAATTTCAGATTCTAAAATAGTTTCACTTTCTACACCATTATTAATTTTTTTACTATAGCAAGGAATGGATGCAAAATTTGGAACAAATTCTGTTCATATTACTATTAGTAATTTCAGCACTATCAATTCTAGTACAACAATTTGCACCCATTAAACTTGAGCCTTCAACAGAAGTCTCTTCTGATTCATTAGGTTTTAAAAAGGGAGTTAATTTTGGAATTGTCTTTAAGGATTCACAAATCTTTATTTTTTGCAAGCTTTCATTTTTGTGCTCCACTTAGTTGTTGCCATTCCATTATACCTGGATATAAAGTTGTGTCACTTTTTAAATTTGGTTTTAATATAGCAAATAAATTTGAATAATTGCAAATAAATGAAATTTATAAAAAAAGTAAAATTTACATTTCAATTGTATATTAACACAGAAATTTATATTTAAAAATTAACCAAAACCAAACCCATTGTCAAGTTGATTACAACTCATAGCTACCCTATAGGGCAGAGTAGAACTGCCCCATATCATTTCCAAGGAGCACCTCGTGGACTCAAACTGCCAGCCTTTTGGTTAGCAGCCAAATTCTTAACCACTATGCCACCACGGTTTCCATTTGAAAATCAGTAAGTAAAAAAAAAGAAAAATGGAACATGTAATTTTGTTCTTCAGATTTGAGGTAGTCAAAAGAAATAGTACTTACAAGCCAGTCAGAAATAATTTCCTTCATTTGTGGTACAATGTTTGTTGGCAGGCCCTTCGCAGATCTCCACAAGTGTTTTTCATCTTGAAATAATACTTAAAAACTCATATACTCACTTTCCATTCTTTGATGCTACATATTCTCAGTTCATTTGACTGCTGCTGATACCCAATGGATGTGAGAGCAATTGCAAAGAGCATGATACAAATACAAAGGTATGATCAATCTGAGCATGGGTTGTGGTTTGCTTTAGCCTGAAGAGACTAGATACCTCACGAGTAACGTTATTATATTGCCGCTGATGTATTCTTATGGCTTGACAATAGTGAATTGAATGTGGGGTTATACCGGGTTGGTCAGAAATGAGAAGGAAAATGTAATTATCGTATACAGAATTTATAAAATTTACACACTATTTGTGAAATTATCCATCTCCCATAATCAGAGATACATACATGATTGAGGTAATAATAGCACCACTTCTCAGCTAGCAAGTTTGTTTTGCAAGTCATCACAATATCAATCTCTTAAAAGAGAATCAGTCTGAAGGAAACTGGAAAAAACATAAAATATATAAATTTTGTAATCTAAATAGTCATTTATTTCCTCAAGGAATTGTTCAGTTTCCTTGCACAGAGAGACATAAATATTCCAATAAAATATGAATGTAATGTTCTGATAATTGCCCTTTGTTGCTTTCTTGGAAGACAAATTTAAAAACATACTCATTGTTGCAAAACGGAAAGGTATTTTGCATGGTAAGTAAATATTGAATTTTGTGTTCTCTTAATGTGCCTAATACCTCATTTCTTAGCATATATAGAGTAATATCAAGCACTGGGTCCTATATAACAAACAATAAAAAACAAAACTCACTTGATACATAAAATAAAATTTTTCATGTTGGATAACCACCGCTCGTCTGTCCGTTTGTCACACTGTGGTGGCTTGCATGTTTCTGTGAGGTGGAAAGCTATGCCACTAATATTCAAATACCAACAACATCACCCATGGCTAACAGGCTTCAGCAGAGCTTCCAGACTGATACAGACTACTTAGAGGCATGGATCCAAAAAAAATTGGCCAGTGAAAACCTAAAATTTTATAAATAGCAGCAGAACATTGTCTGCTATAGTTGCTGGAAGATGCACTCCTCAGGTTGGAAGACACTTAAAATATGACTGGGGAAGAGCTGCCTCCTCAAAGTAGAGTCCTAATTAACGACATGGATGGAGTCAAGCTTTCCAGACCTTCATATGCTGATGTGCCATGACTCAAAATGAGAAGAAACAGCTGCAAACATCATTAATAATTGGAAAGTGGTATGTATGAAATATGAATCTAGAAAAATTGCCATAAAAAAAAAAGCCATCAAAAACTAAATGGAACACATAAACATCGATATCCTAGGCATTAGTGAGCTGAAATGGACTGGTATCACCCATTTTGAATTGGACATTCATATATTCTACTTTGCCAGGAATGACAAATTGAAAAGGAATGGTGTCACATTCATCATCAAAAAGAACATTTCAAGATCTATCCTGAAGTATAATGTCCATACACCTACAAGGGAAGATCAGTTAATATGACTGTTATTCAAATTTATGCACTAACTTCTAAGGCAAAAGATGAAGAAATTGAAGATTTTTACCAACCTCTGAAATTGATCATGCAATCAAGATGAATTGATAATTACTGGTGATTGGAATGCAAAAGTTGGAAACATAGAAGGATTAGTAGTTGGAAAATATGGACTTGGTTATAGAAATAATCATGGAGATTGTCTGATGACTATACACGGTGACTATACACGTGACCTTACCAGATGGAATATCTAGGAATCAAATCAAATCAACTACATCCATGGAAAGAGATGATGGAGAAGCTCAATATGATAAGTCAGAGTAAGCCCAGGGGCCAACTGCAGAGCAGATCTCAATTGCTCATATGCAAGTTCAAGTTGAAGCTAAAGAAAAACAAGTCACAAGAACCAAATTACAGCCTTAAGTATATCCCACCTAAATTTACAGATATATTTGTAACATTAAACACTAATGACTGAAAACCATATGAGTTGTGGGATGATATCAAGGACATCATACATGAAGAATGCAAGCTGGATGAGTGGAAATGGGGAACCAAGATCAAGAAGGGGAGAGTGTTGACACTTTGCAGAGTTGGCCATCAATGTCACAAAACAATATGTGTATTAATTGTTTACTGAGAAACTAATTTGCTCTGTAAACCTTCATCTAAAACAAAATTAAAAAACAAAAAAAGCAAAAGGTCATCAAAAAGACAGGAAAAATGAAAAGACCAAAATAGATGTCAGAAGAGACTCTGAAACTTGCTCTTGAACTTAGAGTAGCTAAAGGGAATGGATGAAATGATGAAATAAAAGAGCTGTACAGAAAATTCCAAAGGTTATTTAGAGAAGACAAAATGAAGTATTATAATGAAATATGCAAAGACCTGGAGTTAGAAAACTAAAAGGGAAGAACACGCTTGGCATTTCTTAAGCTGAAAGAACTGAAGAATAAATGCAAGCCTTGAGTTGCAATACTGAGGGATCCTATGGGGAAAATATTAAATGATGCAGGAAGCATCAAAGGAACATGGAAGGAATACACAGAGTCACTGTACCAAAAAAACTGTCCAACATTCAACCATTTCAAGAGGTAGAATATGATCAAGAACTGACGGTGCTGAACAAAGAAATTCAAGCTGTACTGAAGGCATTGGTGAAACACAAGGCTCCAGGAACTGATGAAATACCAATCGAAATGTTTCAACAAACAAATGCAGTGCTGGAAGCGCTGACTCGTCTATGCCAAGAAATTTGGAAGAAGGCCAGCTAACTGGAAGAGATTCATATATGTGCCTATTCCAAAGAAAGGTGATCCAAAAGAATGTGGAAATCATTGAACAATTCAAAAATGGTTTCAGCAGTACATCCACAGGGAACTGCCAATAAATCAAGCTGGATACAGAAGAGGACACTGAATGAGGGATATCATTGCTGATGTCTGATGGATCCTGGCTGGAAGCAGAGAATACCAGAAAGATGTTTACCTGTTTTTTATTGACTATGCAAAGGCATTCAACTTTGTGGATCATAACAGTGTGGATTACATTACAAAGAATGGGAATTCCAGAACATTGAATTTTGGTCACATGGAACCTGTGCATAGAACAAGAGGCAGTCTTTAGAAAAGATCAAGGGGATTCTGCATGGTTTAAAACCAGGAAAGGTGTGAGTCAGGGTTGGATCCTTTCACCATACTTATTCAGTCTATATGGTAAGCGAATAATCGTAGAAGCTGGGCTATATGAAAACACAGCATCAGGATTGGAGGAAGACTCATTAACAACCTAGATATGCAGATGATACAACCTTGCTTGCTGAAAGAGAGGAGGACTTGAAGCACTTATTAAGGAAAATCAAAGACTACAGCCTTCAGTATGGATTATACCTCAACATAAAGAAAACAAAAATCCTCACAACTGAACCTGTATGCAAGCATCATGATAAATGGAGAAAATATTGCAGTCGTCAAGGATTTCATTTTACTTGGATCCACAATTAACACCCATGGAATCAGCAGTCAGTAAATAAAACAGTGTATTGCATTGGGCACATTTGCTGCAAAAACATCTTCAAAGTGTTAAAATGCAAAGATGTCACTTTGAGAGCTAAGGTGTGCCTGACCTAACCCATGGTATTTTCAGTTGCCTCATATGCATAAAAAATTTTTTTTTTTCATATGCATGCAAAAGCTGCACAATCAATAAGGAAGACCAAAGAAGAATTGATGCCTTTGCATCATGGTGTTGGAGAAGGATGTTGAATACACCATGAACTGCCAGAAGAACAAACACATTTTCCTTGGAAGAAGTTTGCCAGAATGCTGCTTACAAGCCAGGATGTCAAGTCTTCATCTCATGTACTTTGAACATGTTATCAGAAGAGACCAGACCCTGGAGAAGGACATCATGCCTAGTAAAGTAGTTGTTGTTGTTACTTGCCAGCGAGTTTGTTCTAACTCATAGCGACCCCATGTGCGACAGAAGGAAACACTGCACCATCCTCACAATTGTTATGCTTAAGTCCATTGTTGCAGCCACTGTGTTAGTTTATCTCCTTGAGGGTCTTCCTCTTTTTCACTCACCTTCCACTAAGCATGATGTTCTTCTCCAGGGATTTATCTCTCCTCATAACACATCCAGAGTATGTGAGAGGTAGTATCGCCGTCCTTGCTACCAAGGGGCATTCTGGCTGTACTTCTTCCAAGACAGATTTGTTGTTCTTTTGGCAGCCCATGGTATAGCCGATATTCTTCTCCAACACTATAATTCACAGGTGTCAATTGTTCTTCGGTCTTCCTTATTCATTGTGCAGCTTTCACATGCATATGAGGAGATTGAAAACACCATGTCTTGGGTCAGGCGCACCTTAGCCTTCAAGGTAAAAAAGTAATATCTTTGCTTTTTAACAGTGCGTCATTTGATTTCTTGACTGCTGCTTCCACGGCTGTTGATTGTAGATCCAAGTAAAATGAAATCCTTGACAAATTCAATCTTTTCTCTGTTTATCATGATGTTGCTTACTGGTCCAGTTGTGAGGATTTTTGTTTTCTTTATGTTGTGGTGTAATCCATACTGAAAGCTGTAGTCTTTCATCTTCCTCATTAAGTACTTCCTCTTCACTTTCAGCAAGGAAGGTTGTGTCATCTGCATAACACAGGTTGTTAATGAGTGAATCTTCCTCCAGTCCTGATGCTCCATTCTTCTTCATATAATCCAGCATCTCAGACTATTTGCTCAGCATACAGATTGAATAGGTATGGTGAAAGGATAGAACCCTGACACACACCTTTCTTGACTTTAAACCATGCAGTATCCCATTGTTTTGTTCAAACAACTGCCTTTTGATCTATGTACAAGTTCTGCACGAGCACAGTTAAGTGTTCTGGAATTTCCATTCTTCGTAATGTTACCCACAATTTGTTATGATCCACCCACTGGAATGCCTTTGCATAGTCAGTAAAACACAGGTAAACATCTTTTTGGTATTGTCTGCTTCCAGCCAGGATCCGCCTGATATCAGGAATGATATCCTTGCTTCCACATCCTCTTCCGAATCTGACTTGAATTTCTGGCAGTTTCTCCTCAATGTACTACTGCAACTACTTTTGAATTATCTTTAGCAAAATTTTACTTGTGTATGATATTCATGAAATTGTTTGATAATTTCTGCATTTGGTTGGATCACGTTTCTTTGAAATAGGCTATTTGCAATGAAGAAGTCATTGGTCTTGCAAAATCCTATCATGTGATCTCTGGCATTGTTTCTGACACAAAGATCATATTTTTCAACTACCGATCCTTCTTCTTGTTTCCAACTCTCACATTCCAGTTGCCAGTAATTATCAATGCAGTGCATCCTGATTGCATATTCAATCAATTTCAGACTTCAGAAGTTGGTAAAAATCTTTAATTTCTTTATCTTTGGCCTTAGTAGTTGGTGTGTAAATTTGAATAATCATATTATTAACTGGTCTTCCTTGTAGGCATATGGATTTTATCTTATCACGGACAGCCTTGTACTTCAGGATAGATCTTCAAATGTGCTTTTCGACGATGAATGCAATGCCATTCCTCTTTGTCATCCCCAGCATAGTTGACCATATGATTGTACAATTCAGAATCACCAGTACCAGTTCATTTCAGCTCACTAATGCCCAGGATATCGATGTTTATGCATTCCATTTCATTTTTGATGATTTCCGATTTTCCTAGATGCATAGTTCATACATTCCATGTTCCTATTATTAATGGATGTTTGCAGCTGTTTCTTCTCATTTTGAGTCGTGCCACATCAACAAGTGAAGGTCCCGAAAGCTTGATTCCATCCACGTCATTAAGGTTGACTCTGCTTTGAGGAGGCAGCTCTTCCCCAGTTGTATTTTGAGTTCCTTCTAACCTGAGGGGCTCATCTTCCAGCACTACATCAGACAATGTTCCACTGTTACTCGTAACGTTTTTACTGGCTAATTCTTTTCAGTAGTAGACTTTCCTTCTTTCTAGTCTGTCTTAGTCTATAACCTCAGCTGAAACCTGTCTGCCATGGATGACCCTGCTGGTATTCGAATGCTGGTGGGGATAGCTTCTAGCATCACAGCAACATGCAATCCCCCACCGTACAAACAGACAGACACATGTGGGGGGTAAAGTAGAGGGCCAGTGAAAAAGAAGACCCTCAAAGAGGTGGACTGATACAGTGGCTGCAACACTGGGCTCAAACTTAGCTTCGATTGTACGGATGGCACATGACAGTGCAGTGTTTTGTTTGCCGTACATAGGGCTGCTGTGGGCCAGAACAGACTCGATGACAGCTAACAATAGCAACATTTTAGATAAATATTAATACTTCTAGTGTTTTTTTGACATTTATTGTGTTAGTATTAAATTATTATCTATGTTAGAGTTATATTAAATATATGCTAGATTGCAACCTCAGATGTGCCAAATGTATTTTAAAAGTTATAAATATTATTGTTTACAGAACTTAGGATGTAATTGTACAAGTAAGTGCTATGCAGGTAAAAACTAACTTGACTGAATTCATTGCAATGGTCATCTGATTTGAATTCCCTTGCATTTGCACATCGTCTGGGACTGGAGTTTCCGTTTTTTGTTTACCAGGATGTGCGCAAGAGCATACCCTTGTGTTTGTATCATGGCAAAGAGCATTTTTGGCCCTCTTGGCTAAAGTCGATGGATCAGCAGATGTGAATGTACAATATGGCTCTCTCAAAATGGATCAGAGACCTGTTATCCTTCGACATAATCTTTCCTTGATCAGTAACCACTTGTGTTGGATCTGGTTGCATATTAGGTGAATGTAGCAAGAGTTAGACTCAACAGCCCACACTCACCTCTTGCTTATTAGAAAGAAATAGTATAACCTCAAGAGACCTGCTGAGATACAGAGTTTCAATTACATGGAGGGATCTGTAGGAGACATGTCAATGAAGGTGGTAAAGTGGTAGGGGCCTCATAACTTAAACAACCTTACACGTGACTGCCCTCATGACTCTCTGTGACCATTATTTCTGGCCAGCTCATTCTCATGCACTGGAGCTGGTATCAGTTTCATTTAGTGTCCTGCTGGTTCCCTTCCACTGTGGTACTCTCTTTTCCTTTTATCCTGTCTGTTTGGCATCTGTGGGTCTTTGCTCTGGACATCTAGTTGCCCCTGTTTTGTTGATTCCCTAAGCAGGTACTTACCTAGCTTATTGGGAAACCCATCCTTGGGTACAGGCATGTACTCAGTCTGACTGTCAACATTTTAAGTGTCTGTCCTTTCAGGCTTCTAGGTGAGGAAGTATACTGTGGTCATGCCATCAACTTCTTTTGTAGGCAGAACTGGTATCCCAGATTGTTAACTAGTGCTGTAGACTCCAGTTTGTGAGAGATTTTTGGCTGAAAATGATTAGTACATAGAGGTGATTTAGATCAGAGTTCTGGCCACCTCTAAGGTGCCAGGTTCCTTCTGCTTTGTGGTATGAGGTGTTCTTTCCTGAAGATGCTCATCAGTCAGAACCATAACAAACCCCCTTTGTCAAGCTTTTCTGCCAGAAGACATCATAGCAAATTGGTGTTTCACTACTGTCCTCTCTCTTCTTCTGCACACTTTGTGTTAGAGAAAATTACATGAAGATTTTTTTTCCAGCACTGCTCGGTGGAGCTAGCAACTGTTTCTAGAGGACACATTACTCCTGTCATACATGCTATATTTAAGCATATTGTCTCTGTGTGTGTGAAAATTCAAACCTCAGTTCAAGGGATAGGACTAGCTTTCTTTGTTTCCTAACTCTCTTTCCTTGAGTGAGCATTATTGGTCTCTGCCAGAGTAAATGGCAAAATCGGGTTAGATTAGCATGCTTGCCAAAGATATAGGTAAGAGGCATTATATAAGTGTCTAAATTATTGCAGCTCAGGACTTGAAGGTTTCTAAAAAGTACTTTCATACAATTTGTTATTGTTAGTATTTGTGATTGCTTGAGAAGCTCCAGAACTGTTTTCTGCCATGGGAAATAAATCACTCATGATAGCAGAAATTTTTTTCTTCTCTCAAAACTTGAGCTTTTCCTTGAAACAGCCACATGTCATCACCATTCCTTTCTCTGTTCAACACTGTTTTTCTTTCCTCTGCCTTAGGACGGTCGTCTGCGAGTGAATGACCAGCTGATCGCAGTTAATGGGGAAGCTCTTTTGGGAAAGTCCAACCATGAAGCTATGGAAACTCTTAGGCGATCAATGTCCATGGAAGGAAACATACGAGGCATGATCCAGTTGGTGATTCTGAGGAGGCCAGAGAGACTGATGGAGGTGATGTAAATCTTATTTCCCTTGGCAAATGTCCAAATGGGCACAGAATATGCGAATTTACATCACTAGGATTGGAGCTAGACTCATATTGATTCAGTGATTGGGAAAATATGCTTCAAAAGGGATCTGATGGATTTATGTGGGGAACAGGTGGTTGTAAATTTTAGGTATGTATGGAAAGTATAAAAATGTGCATATAAAGTAAGTAACTTATCAAATGTAATAGGTTCATTTCTTCTAGTTTTTAGTTTTCCCCACAAAAATTCCTAGGGAGCTGGACTTACTCATAAACAACTTCGTATGTATTTTGGTCGATGTGCTAACGGTGTCCATACCTTCGGAAGTGTAATCAAATGCATACAGTGTTTAATGTGAAGCTCATTATAATGCAGTCAGCTCTCTAGATTCTCCCTTATAATCTGCACATGGGTAGTATAGATCTGACACTTAACTCATTTAAAATTTGAGCCAATAAGCAAGCTACTTGCTTCATGTTATTAAATAAATAGGAGTCTTATTTTTGACGTCTTTTGTTATGGTTTACTTATGGATATTTTTAATGTAAGGAATATTTCACTTGCAAGTGAAGGGTAAGCATAAAATATCCATAAGTATTAATATTCCTGAACATCTCACTTATATACAAATAATAAATATAAAATACTCCTGAGATATATTCTCTTATCCATGAAAGATAATTATAAAATACCCTTAAAAATTATTTTAGGAGGTGGTCAGAGGAACAAATTGATGGTAGTGAGAGTTAAGAAAAAATTCAGCAAATCACACATCATATCAGGATATTCTCAAAGGACAAATGATGTTTGCATAATACGACATTATGTAAAGTTCAAATACAATACTCTGAAAAGTGCACTAATATAAAATATTAGCTTTAATAATAAATTCAACTTAGACATTTTAAAATGAGAGTATTAAATTATACAAGAGTACAAGTGGTTAAAAACTTTGGTTCTACGCAACAGAGAATCTCTGATGGAGCAGGATAACGGTGGGATGCAGACCTTAGATTCTTGTAAAAAGAGCAGACATAATGGTCTGACTGAAACTAAAGGGTCCCCAGAGTTCATGGTTGCCAGACCCTCTGTTAGCCCAAGACTAGAACCATTCCCAAAGCAAGATCTTCAAACAGGGATTGGACTGGACTATAAGGCAGAAAATGATACTGGTAAGGAGTGAGTTTCTTGAATCAAGTAGATACATGAGACTATGTGGGCAGCTTCTGTCTGGAGGGAGATGAGAAGGCAGACGGGGACAGGAGCTGGTTGAATGGACACGGGGAATACAGGGTGGAGAGGAGGAGCGTGCTGTCTCATTAAGGGGAGAGCAGCTGGGAGTGCATAGCAAGGTGTGTATAAGTTTATGTAGGAGAGACTGACTTGATTTGTAAACTTAAAGCACAATAAATAACAAAAATAAATAAATAAAAACTTTGGTTCTAGAGTTTTAGATTAACCAGTTGAGTAGAGTCAGTTCTGACTCATGGTGATCCCATGTGTGTCAGAGTAGAACTGTGTCAGAAATAGATCACCAGGCCTTTCTTCCAAGGTACCTCCGAGTGGACTCAGCCCTCCAACCTTTTGGTTAGCAGTCAAACATGTTAATGTTTGTACCATCCAGAGACTTCGGAGTTTTGCATTAGTTGGGTTAAAATTTCAGGTTTACTATTTTCTAGTAATGTAACTAGATACATAATGAATAGATGACAGGGATTATTATCTGTTTTATCCCTTAACGTAGCCTCATTTTATAATATATAATAGACACTTAATAAATATCTATTTGAATAAATTATTAAAAGTTGCATCTGAGACCTACTTCACCTCAGAGGGTAAACTTAAGTAGAGGAGTTATAGACTATAGCTCACTTTGTTATATTAGCAGCTATTGGACGGGAGTGACTCTACCTTTATAGTCTTCTGTACATAACCTTGTGGATGTTAAATAAATGTAAATTGGCCAATTACTGGAGACTATATATAATGAACCAATGTAATTTTCAACATTTGCTTCTGCTTAAGTGACAGAGAGTCTTCCATGAATATTTAATAGGCTTTACTTATGCACATAGCTACAAAGCCCTTATCTATTGCTCCCTACCATGAGAAAACTGATTCTAGTCTGGTTTAATTTAGTTCTTACTCTAGAGCCCAAGAATTCCATGGAACCCATTCTGGGGCTAGAGATGTGAAGGATAGCCCGTGAATCCCTGAGCTGTCCCTTCTGTACATCTGCATATTAGACCTCCCTTAAGATTTCTTTGAACAGAGGTATCTTGGCTAATAGAGAAGTCTTCAAGTAATAGAAGCCATGCTCTAGAGTACAATACCCATACAGATAGCAAAAAGAAAACATATACATATACATATATATGGTTCTTAAAAGGGTTAGCTATTCCCCACTCTTACCCTCCCTAATTTCATTTCATTTCTTTTTTTAACTATGTGTAATTGCCTAGTGGATAAAAAAAAAAAAAAATAGTGGATAGGTGTTGTATATTTTGGCTCATCCGTTGGAACATTTTATTGTTTGCATTCTTCTTTACTGTAGATATTTTTATCTTAAGTCTCTTATCCACTGGTAGATTGACATCAGAAGAAGGTACTAAACTTTCAGTTCCTTACCTATCCTCAGAAGTGTCTTGTTAGTATAGCTCACTAGGGAATCAATCAGGAATATGAAATGGAGCATAAAACAATTTTTATGAGGACATTTAAACAAGATCCATTTTCAGTTTCCCTAGTATTTACGTATTTAATATTTACAAGGAGCCCTGGTGGTGCAGTGGTTAAGCGCTTGGCTGCTTGACTGCTAACCAGAAGTTCGGTGGCTTGAACCCACTAGCAGCTCCTCAGGAGAAAGATGTGGCAGTCTGCTTCCCTAAAGATTACAGCCTCGGAAACTCTATGGGGCAGTTCTACTCTGTTCTACGGTGTCGCTGTGAGTCAGAATTGACTCGACGGCAGTAGGTTTGGTTTGGAATATTTACAAAATTTCCATGGGGGGATGAGCGGGCACTTGACTTTCAGCTATTGAGAATCTCTGTGGTACCATGAAGATTAAAGAGCCTTTTTTTTTTTTTCGTATAAAGACAGAAGCTTCATACACAGTTTATCTTTATTAAATTAGGGGGAAAATCTGCAGCTATTTGATCTCCCGAATCTGTGTTTCACTGTGTGCGAGCATATGTTGTGTGCTCATGTTTTTGGTGTATCCCCCTGGGGAACAGCAGTCAGCCTCAGGTATAATAAAAACACACTCATAACCTAGAAAAAGGTCTCAGTGGGGCTCATACATTCAGGCAACTCAATTAGTTCGGTTTGGCAAGAATACCAAAATGGTTACTCGAACATTATATTGATATGAAAAATTGAAGAAGCTACTTAAGAAAAGTCAAAATATATAGTTGTTGGGGTTTTTCTCCACATTACCCAGATGTACAAGATACGTAAACAGTTTTGATGAGGACCTTGTGAAGAATACATAATGAGCCCTTGATTGAATCCGAATCATTTTAAACAGAAATTTTTTTTTTTTTTTTAGGATGAGCTTGAGGTCCAATTGTAATTCCATTTGAGCCTAGAGACTTGGTATTAAAGAAATGGGTTATGACCTGTTCCCCCCCCCCCCCCCGCCAAATGTTTCTTTCCCTGTTGCAGCTCATGAAAAAGCAGAATATGTTTAAAAATCCATTATGTTTTTTATTGGCTGGGACACTAATGGAGGGCTCCCCGACAGCTCTATTTTACAGGCTGAATACTTTAATTAGGCTGGTTACTGATCAGTTGTTGGGGTATTGATTGTGTCATTTATCAAAGAGCTGGGAAAGCAGAAATTTTTTGTTGTTGTTGTTCTTGTTGTTGTTAATTCAAAGCACATGACGATACAAAACAAGTCCTACCTCTCCTGCCTGCCGGGGCTTTGGCTTTCCTTTAGAAGTAGCCTGCCTCTGTCCCAGGCCTGGTTTGGCCAGCCATATGGAGGGATTGGGTGTGGAGAAAGTGTTCTAAGCCTTGACACAAGCCAAAAGAACCCCCAGCCATTGAAAATGTTTTAATTATTAAGAATGCATAAATTGAATATTTTAAACACTTTGTTTAATTAGCAGGATACCAAGTTTTTGTAACTAAAGGGGAGAGGCAAGAATAAATCCAATGCATTGATGGAGCCAAATGCTTTTCTCAGAAGAAAAATGCTTTGGGGATCACACCTGTGTTTCAGTTTGCGGCATCTTCCTCTCACAAGAGGGTCAATGGAGCAACCATGAGATGAGTTCCCGTGGCTCAGTGGTTAAAGAGTTCGGCTGCTGACCAAAAGGTCGGCAGTTCAAATCCATGAGCTGCTCCTTAGAAACTCTTTGCGGCAGTTCTACTCTGTCCTATAGAGTTGCTATGAGTGGGAATCAACTCGACAGCAACAGGCAAGGGGTTTTAAAACCTCTGAGGGACACAGTGTGAGCAAGAACAAAACCCAGTTCTCTGTGCCTTCATCCTCTTGAAAAAATAGCTAGATATAATCAGCTTGCTCCTGTTACCTCTTCAGCACCTATGGAACATGGCTTTTGGGGGTGCTAGATACAGCAGTTTTAAGTCAACTGTGAATTTGTTTGCAGACTGTCAAAATCAAAATAGGAGGGGGAAATATAGAAAAAAAAGAAAAGATCTCAGGAGAACAACTGTCTGGTGATGTCACACCAGTTTGTTTTAGCACCTGGCCAGAAGACCTGATGTCTGTGGGCAACACCCTCATGGCACTTCGTGGCTAACCTGCTTGGGTTCTGACTTGTGTTAGAGAACAGGCACTCAGTTGCCAAGAGAGAAGAGAGAGAGAGGAACCAGCTGGTTGGCAGAGAAACACCCTTGGCATTAACTGTATTCTTGAGTTGACACTGACACAACCTGTACTCCCAGATGGAAGAAAATGTGAAGGAAGCCAGTTTTAAGTGGAGAAGGAATAATAACATCAATCCCTTTTTGTGTTGGCTATCCACACTCCCAGTCCCTAGCACCATATCGTCAGTATTGCTTATTTTATATTCAAAGATGTTTTAACCAGCAGGGCCATTTTGCTTTTCCATAGAAGAGGACTTATGTGCAATTGACACTTGAATAAATGCATCATACTTTAGCTTTGCTGCAGTTGACCAAGTGGGAACATATTTTTTTAAAAAAAAAACATAACTTTCATTTTCATCCCATAGGAGCCTGCAGAGTGTGGGGCATTTTCCAAGCCAGGCTTGGAGAACTGTCAAAACACTGTAACCACCTCCAGGAGAAATGATAACGGCACACTGCATCCATTTGCCCCTTATAGTCCACAAGACAAATGGAAAGGTAAGAGCCTGTCCATCCTCTCCACTGCAAATGGAGTGAGAAAACACAAAAGTGTCTTTTTATTTATTTCTTTAAAAGGAGTTAATTAGACTAAGTGCAGACTTTGTTACTCTAAGTCATGAACATTGAGAGAGAGATGGGAGAGCTGACTCAGAAGTTGTGAATCAGATCCCTGGCAACGCCCCCAGCTTAAGTGACAGTTTCTATCCTTGCTGCCCCAAACATGGAGGGCTATGTAGAAAACAAACCTTGACTAGAGAAGATGGCAAACCTTTTTTTTTTTTTTAAAGCTCTTTTAATATTGAAAGTTACCAAATATAAATACCTATAAAACTTAAAAACTATATGCATTAAACCATAAAATAGTCATCACACAATTCAGAGATTTATATTTGACTCTAATACCAGCGTGGCAAACACCATGAACTGTGACGATTACATGAAAGTTGGAATGTTCTTGTCATTGACTTGCTACACTGACTTTCCCCTATTTTCTGGTATGGATTACATTTCTAGTAGAGCTCTAGATGCATAAAACCTGGGGGCTTTTTCCTGGATTTTCAGTAATTTTACTTTACATCACCAAGAAAATTTTTTCGTCTCCCTCTTTTTTTTTTTATATTGGAAAACTAATACATATTCATTGTAGAAAATTTAGAGAAAAGCAATAAAAAGAAATGTAATATTACTCATATGTCTACCTCTCCAAGATACTAATCAATAACATTTTTACATGTATTTTTCAAGTCTTTTCTTTATTAAAATGTGTGTATATCCTCCAGGAATGGAAGTTACTGTACATAGTGCTTAGGAAGCAGCCTTTTTAAATCGATAGCATCTTCCCGTGCCCTGAATACTCGTTTACAGCATCCCTTTCAATGGATGCACAATTTTCTATTGAATGTACCATATATTATAATAGTAAATTTCTTGCTTTTGGACATTTAAGATGTTGCCAAAATTTTACTACCTGGGAGCAGTTTCTAAACTCTGAGATTACTCTGTCACAACAGGTTTGTGAATCTGAAGTTGCTCTGGATTAAACTGATTCATCAGAACGGGGTGTTATTTATTTTTTTTTTTTCCTGTGAATCCCTCCATTTTAGTGAGTGTTGTAGAAACAGCTGTTACCATTTATTAAATGCATACTTTCTGTTAGATATTCTTCTAAGCAATTTGCTTGCATACCAGAAGTGGATAATATTATTATCCTTATTTCACAGTTGAAGAAATAGGAGGTCAGAGAGAATAAATAATTTACTCAAGCCCACATACTTGATATATACAGAGCCTGGAATCATTCATGTCTTTTTGACTAGAGTCTACCCACTACACCACATCCTGGGTATTATCTTGCACTGACCCCTCAAAACTAATGAAGTCCTTTCCTCTTATACTGAGAATGTTCATTATCAGAAGCTGACTTAATATGTACATAAAGAAATACTCAGTATAATTTCCTCATGTTCCTAAGGAAATTAGAAGTATTTGTGATGGAACAAAGTCTTCTTCTGAGACCTTAAATCACAATAGCTTGAGAGTCTGGGGAAGGAACAGCAAGTTTTCTAAAGAATAGAACAGTTTCTCTTCACCCTGCCTACATTAGATGATCAAAAGCATTGGAATCTGTATTAAAATATCAAGCCTTAATGTAATTTGATTGGCATTTAATTCTCAAGCAGCATGTGGTCCAGCAAAAACCCAAGTTCATGGTTTTTTTCCTAATTATACCAGTGATTTCCATGGGAACACTGGGCAAGTTACCTCCTATCTTGCTACATTTTTTAATACCTATAAAATATGGATACTGCATTAATACTTCCACTACTCATTTCTAGAGGACATTGAAATACTCAAGGAAATGAGATACTGTTTCTAGAAGGGACAGCAAAGGCTAAAACAATAAACCTATACAACTAGTTCAAGATAAGGTGTAAGGATGCATCCAGAGTTTTATTTTTAAACAACAAATTCACTAAAAACACATGCTTTAAACAAGATGTAATAATAGTTGGATACTTCAGTAGACTATTCAGGAGTTTGTATCTCTCCTATACCTTTGGTCACAAGTGGCCACAGACCACCAGTGGGAGATTTTGTCTGAGACTTAAATCCAGGTAGAACCACCTTTTTAGCAATGGAAAAACAAACAAACAAACAAACAAAAAAATGTAGATTGACCACCTGCTAGGTTTCTCCTTCATTTCTTTCCCGCACTTCAGTTTTACAAGTTAACTTTAAAAATCCAATTCTTTTAAGAACTGACTCTACTAAGCATTATTTTTTTAAAAAAAGCAAAGAAAATCTATTGTTATTATTTCTTTGTGGATCTGTGATATAATATCAAATTGTAAGAATTAGGACTCTCACAGCAATGACCCATTAACTTTTAGCCGTTAGAGGCCAATACGTGAAATTCTCTTTTCTAAATAAGCCTATTGACTTAGACACAGATAAGTTATCTCAAAATTTATAAATATGGTTCTAAGGAAGAATATCATGATCATCGCCTTTTTGTAATGTTAGTAACATTTAAAGTTTGGGAACCACTGTGGGTTCTTGAGTTTCAGATCCAGGTACAATGTTAATGTGCCACTAAGATTTGGCCAGGTGAAACCTGAGTGAGTTTTGACTCAACATTACCAATTTTTTTTTAAGGACCTCCTTTATAAAACAGAGTCAACTTGACAAAATGTAATGTCTAGTAAGGAGAGGAACTGTTACAGCCAAATAAAACATTGACTTTTTTCCCTTCCCCTTTTTCTTTCTTTTGTATATTTAAACATCCACTGTTGATATGCTGTGTTCCATCTATTTTTGTAATAATAGTACGTACCACCCACAGTCCCCGAGTTATGTATTTTTTTATTCCTGTCAAGCTGTTACACAGAAAAGACATTTTTAGGGCTAACGTTTATAGAAATCGTAACACCAGAACATTTACATTTGTGTTGGAGAATTGCTAGCAATGCCCGCAGTGGAGTAAGTGTGGTGCTCCAAGATGGAAATAAGGATGGAGGTTGGGTCCCAGGGGGTTACTATAAAATCCTATTAAGCACCTAAATGGTAATGAAGTACACTAACACTGTATTTTTTGAAGAATCTCACTGGCAGATCTCACCCAGCTAGAGTAATAGCCTCAGCATAGATTGCTGCTGGCTTATTACTTTTTTTTTATGTCTCTCATCTCCTCTTTTGTGCTCTTCTGCTTCTCCTTCCCTTCCTGCTCAAGTCCGTCTCAGCCCCTGCCCACGCACCCATTGTTCTCATGTCTTCCCAGGATTACCCACCAAGGCCTTCATATCCACCCCAAATCAAACATTTTGGTTTTGTGTCTAGTCCCACTGCATCCATGTTCTCTGGGGTCCTTTGAAGAAGAATATAATAGTATAATTTTTCCACATGCATATCCTCCTGGGAAACAGCATATACCTACTCATCTATTGTATGTAAAGCATAACCTCTGCAGCAGTGATCAGTGATGGGAATTATACTTTTTAATTTGACTAATGATTATTGAACACTCCCATTGGGCAGGATAAACTCTGAGGGATGCAAAAATGAATGCAGTGCCATTACTGTCCTCAAGAATAGTCTAAAGCAGAGGTCAGCAAACTTTTTCTGTAAAGGGCCAGATAATAAATATTTTAGGCTCTGAAAGCCATAGAGACTCTGTCATAGCTATTAAACTCTGTGTCAGCATAGTACAAAAGCAACTATAGACAATATGTGAATGAATGGGCATGGCTGTATTCCCACAAAACTTTATTTACAAAAACAGATGGCAGACTGTTTTGGCCCAGGGGCCGTAGTTTGCTGACCTTTTTTTCTCACTATTCTTTACCCTTCTTTTCTAATCTCATTCTGAAAAACAAACAACAACAACAGTAAATTATGGTGATTAAGAGAAGGACCATTTGGCCATCAATGAAGTAGTGACTAGAGGGTAAACTGTCAACATTCACAGACATGTGTATGGAGTGGCCATCAAGAAGACTGTAAGACTGTGTCCTGTACACCAAAGGAAATCCAGAAATCTTTTTAGGAGATAAGAATTCTAGACTTTTACACTGATATATGACTTAACAAAGCTGTTTGGGTTAAAAGGGGGAAACCAAATGCCCCTACAGCATCTGAATATGTTGTTTAAAAATGTATCAATAAAGTCAACAAACACGCTATCTTGTCCTCTGCACCCATTGCCACTTTGAAAAACACATACATTGATTATATCAATGCAATTAAAATTAAAGCTAATGGCTGTAAAAAAAAGTTGACAAGCCAGAGAAGAATTTGAGTAAGAGGAAGGAGACGAGAAAGAGCATAACAAAGAGGAGGTTATCTATAGTCTAAAGCCAGTTGCCATCAAGCCAATTCCGACTCATGGTGACCGTGTAGTAGAACTGTGCCCCAGTGGGTTTTTCAATGGCTGATTATTCATAAGTATATCAGAAAGCTTTTCTTCCAAGGTACCTCTGGGTGAATTTGAACTCCCAACTTTTTATTTAGTAGTCAAGTTTGTTAACCATTTGTACCACTCAGGGACTCCTATCCTGTAGACACTGGGGTGAAAATGAAGTGTTTTTGGGCAAGCAAGTTACATGATCATATCTGTGTTTACCACCAAGATGGAAGATGGAGTGGGAAGTTGATGATAGAGAAATTAGAGCCAGCAGAAAGGTTGCTGTCCTCATATGTCCCATGTCCCCTAATTACATTGTAATCCTTCTACTCTTCCTCTCAGCAAATTTCTAGCTACTTTGTTGGCTGTTGCCACCAATACCAAACCACTGGGGTGGGGATGATGCAGGTGGGCAGTGCTGGCTAACTTTGCTCATCATAATTCTATACCCTAGTCACCTACTGTATCTTCTGTTGTGAGCCTCATTCCCAAGGATGCATCAGTCAGCACTGCTAAAACTATCCCTATTTCAGCCTAGTCCATGGGACAGAGCTTGAAGCAAGTTCTTACCTGGCATGTGGACAAGTCAAAGCAGATTTTCTTGCCAGCAGAAGTTCTCAGGGGTCAAAAAACAAGAGATTTTCTCTTGTTCCAGCAATCAGGGCCAAAGATGGCCCACATTTTACCAAATATCTCACTGTAAGAAGTACACAGAGGAGTTTATGATTTATAAAGTAATAAGGCTTTAACATTACTTAGCTAGCACTTTGCATTTATAAATCACTCCTTGAAAATGCACCATCTTATTTTAATCTTACACTCCTCTAGTGAAGGTATTATTATTCTACTTTATAAACAACTTTTTTTTTTTTTTTTATAAACAACTGAGGCTTAGAGAAGCTGTGTAATCTACCCAAGGCTACATAACACTAGAACCCGGATTAGAAACCTGGCAATCTCGCTCCAAAAGCCACACTCTTAATCAAAATGCTCTATAAGGCTTTTCATACATCGGTTAATATTCCCATTAAATATGAGCATTTAATGACATAATGCACATAATGTTTAGCAGAGTACATAATAAGATCATGATAAATCTCACTAGTAGCAGTTGTAGTAAGATTCAGAGTACATGTATATTTTTTCCAGTAGGGAGTAGGTGGGAAACTGGAATTTAGACCCCAGTCTTTTGCTTGCCTGGCCCCAAACCCAGGTGCTTCCATCATGGCACAGTTGCAAAAAATGTGTTCCCCCTACTGTGTCTAAAATGTGAGTCCAGAAAAACCAAACCCACTGCCGTCGAGTCAATTCCGACTCATAGTGACCCTATAGGACACAGCAGAACTGCCCATAGAGTTTCCAAGGAGCATCTAGCAGATTTGAACTGCTGACCTCTGGGTTAGCAGCTGTAGCACTTAACCAGTATGCCACAAGGGTTTCCAAAAATGTGAGTAGATATACTAAATTTCATGATTTTTTAAAAAGTAATTTTGCCACTGAGACAGATCCTTAAATCACCATGTAGTCCAGAGTATTCATTATAGAGTCTTGTTAAAAAAAACTTTTAAACATAAAAGAGGTGCTTCATTACTCTTCCACAAATCACCAGTAATTAATATGTGTCAGCCCTTCATAGGTGGAAAAAGGTAGTTAAGATGCATCGACTTGACTTGCCAGAGGTTGCCAGCAGGTCACCAGTATAAAAACATATTAGCAGGCTTAGATTTCCTCACACAGGTTGCATTAGCTTTCATTCGAATCCTTCAGGCCCGTTAGAGGTCTTATTTGTTTCGAGGCTAGTTTATGTGCTGGTTAGATTTGTGTCTGTGAGATAGACTGAAACAAAACCAGGAACTGAGCGGTTCTGCCACAGTTTACTACAGCTTCACTTGTTCTTTGTTTTTAGAGCTCTTGCTTCCCAATGATGGATGGACAGAGAGTGAAGTACCACCTTCTCCACCACCACATCCTGGTCTGGAATTGGGTCTTGAAGATTACAGCCACAGGTATCGATAAAATGATATATTGTAAATGTTCCCCATTATGGTTTTTCTGGGGAAACCCAGCAACCTTATTTTTACTCTGTTTCTTTCCAGATTGGAAATCTCATAGTGTCCATAATTCCTTTCCAGTGAAGTTTTCTCATAACTAATAGTTCAGATTGTTCGTATTTTGCTTCTTGGAATTTGCTAAGATGCATCTTCTGTTATTAAAATATGTAAGAAAGTTGTTGAATTTTCATTTACAAGTTTAAAAACAAACAGTGGAGCTCAAAGAAAAGTTATATAGGGTTATAAATAAAACTGAGAAAATACAAAGCTTAAGCTTTGTTATTTTTCCCCCATCTGTAACTGGCAAACCCTAAAGGTATTTTAAAAATAGATGTTCTAAGAAAGTTAATGGAATCTAAAAATTAAAGCAATGCCATATATAATCTAAAATGTTGAAAAGGGTACCCAATATTATATCCACTCTCTAATAGAAACTAAAAATCAATAATTTTTAGAATCACACAAGCATGAGAGAGAGATTTACTAAGCATACACATCATTTGACTAGAGGAATTCATAGATTTTTTTTCCTCTGAGGAGTTTTAAATATCATTAAATTGTCCCTTTGCTATTTTCTGTATTTATTATGGCTGTTAAAAACTGTGTATTTTATTCCATTCTGTGTCCCATGATAATCTTGTGAAATTTCTTTATTTTTCTTGCAGCCATGCTAGTGTAATTCCTATTATGCTTTTTAATAAACTCCACTAAAAATAAAGCAACACAAGAGTATAGCTAACGCTATTAGATGGAAGCTTACTATATTTAGCCATCTCTGATTCTTATATTTTTGGAGTCAGTTACCTTACTCAAACACAATTTCATGAACTAGATTGATAATCACCATAATGTTCTAGATCAGTATCTCTGGGGGTTTCTTAAAAGAAAATGTGAACGTAATTAATTTTGTTAATTTGTTTCCATTGCCTGCCTCTATCCTGGATCAAAAATGACAGTTCAGTGGCATTCAAAAACATCCATTTTTAAAATAATTGTATTGGTCTCACTTTATTGAACATGCTGTGTATATGTGCAAAGCCATTGGGGTAGTACAAAGATGAATCAGATACAAACTTTGCCCTCTAGAGGCTAGTAGGCTAATGAGTCAAAGTGATAACGAGAACACGCGGTACAGTGTAGTATTTACCAGAATATACAGATAAAATGCTCTGGGCATCTGAGGCAAAGGAAATGCTTTCAGATGGAGGAATCAGGGAAAATGTTGTAAGAAAAGTGGCATTTGAGCTAAGTCTTAAAGGATGAATAGAGGTTGGACATTAAATTATTAGATGAGATCAACAAGGAAGGGAATTTCAGAAGGAGGGAGAAGCAGAAGAAACAGCACGGAAGTGGGAAAGTAAGTTGATGTGTGCAACTTGTATCTTGGTTGATTGGCCAGATAATAAAGCTCAGAGTGCAAGAATAAGGAATACAGACTACATTTGATAGTGAAATCTTATTGTAGGGTTTTGCGTAGGCTATAGACACAACAAAACTTGGATTTTAGTTGTGTATAACAATTCATTGGGTAAATGGAAGAGGATTGGTATCTACTAGAAGCCTGATACTCCTTGAATACCTACTGTGGCAATTGCAGTGAGAGGTACCAAGGACCTGCACTGTGGAGCCTGGGGGGAAGCTTACAGATGGGAAACCTTCAGGTGAGAGAAATAGTTCAGAGATAGTACACAGGTGGAATTTTGGGGATTTAGCAACTGCCTTTTTGACTGCTTCAGTCTACAACTGCCACAGGTTTCTTCCCTTCCCTGTTTAGCAAAGCACATTCCTCTGTGATCTTGAAAGAAAGCTTATACTGGCCTTCACTGCTGTGAATTTTCCAGTTATGGCATGGACTAGTAACTTCCATTTTCTTTTCACCCTCTTTCTCTCTAATCCCCTGTGCTTAGTCTTCTGTTCAAACCACTCTACTTGAATTGCTTTCTTAAAGGTCAACAGTAATCTCCTTTCAGTCAGAAGTATGGCATTTTCTCTGGCCTTATTCTTCTTTTCTGCTCTACTGTATTTGGTCATTAGGTCATTCATTCACTCACTCACCCATTCAAAAGTATTTATGGAGCTCCAAGCCAGACACTATATAAGGTACTCTAATGGTTAGAAGGCATCCTTGCCCTCAAGAAATGCATTGTCCTGTTGAAGGGACAGACACATGGATAATTAGAATCCATCCTACTAAACATTAGATACAAAATGTCATGTGAGCCCAAAGGAAAGAGCTACTCACTCTGCCAGCAAAGGTCAAGGAATTTTTCACAGAAGTAGTGTTTGGGCTATTTCTTGGAGAATGGAAAAAGCTCACTGGGCAAAGAAGTAAGGGGAAGAGCATAGTGTTTTCATTGTGGCTAAAGCATAAACATCTAGAGGAAGAATCAATGGGATTCTTGGCTACCATGCCCAGAGAGCACCAAGTGTTTACAGAAAGGACTGGACAAGCATAAAGGTTTCAAGCGAAGTAACAATATCAGGTTAAGAGAGTTCACTCAGTGGAGGATGGTGTGAATGGGGGGAAGAAATAGACAAGGAGACCAAGTAGCAAGAGAAGAGAAGGGCATGAATGGAGAAGCAGCATGGGTGGACAGGAAGGGACAGAGCCAAAAGACATTTTTAAGGTGGAAGAACAAGTCTAATGCCATGAATTTTTCTCCCTCCTGGGATTCTGTGACCTACACTATCCTGCAAGCTGCTGCGTTGCTAGATGACCAATAGCAGCAATGGGGTTTGGATGTGTGAAACTTGGGATGGAGGAAGGATTGAAAGGGAACCAGGAGAGCTGAGCAAAAGAGGCTGTTCTGTCTTTTAAAACAAATGAAAAACCCTTTAAAATGGAAAAGGGGTGTTTATGGACAGAGCCAGCCTTGTAAAGCAGAAAGCTATTGTTGCATGAGGAGCATAAAACGAATTTGATCAAACTTAACGCCTGTATTTTGAACCAAAAGAAAATCATTAGTTGTACTATTTTGTAAGCAATCAGTAGTTGTACTATGATGTAAATAATTATTAGAGAAAGGTTTAAAATTTGTCTAAATATAAAAAATAAATACAAAGGAAATATCTTTTTTTTTTTTTTGCAGTGAGATCTCAGGGAGAGTTTAAGACAATTCATCAGCAGGCAGAATATATTGAATTCTATTAACAGTGTAGACATTTGATAATTCCTTGGGTGAATCTTTCTCCTCCTTCTCTATTCCTCTCTATAGATCTGTTGTGCCTATATCTGTATCTTCCTATTTTGCCCACTCTCTTTGCCCCTTTCTATCACATACAGGCCCTCCATTTACTCTCACTCATTGAAGCCAGTTGCTGGAACTGATCCATGGACACCTGAGGCTACAGTTTTAATTTTTTTGGCATGCCTCTCAAGATCATCTTGTCCTGACGCCTTATTTCAGACAGTTCCCCTTGGACATTCATCGCTGGTTCTTATGTGTCTTTCACATTCCTGATTCGTCACCATATTCGGGCCACTGGGATGTGTTTCATGCTACTCTTATTTATTCACTATGTGGCATAATTTGACACTGAGCATCGTTTCTATTTGATAGAGTCCCTGGTTGTTCATGCTGAAAACCCTGCCTTTATCCAAGACATGTCTTTGGCCTGCTGTCAACTTTCAGCTTCCCACAGCCTCCACAGCAGCCTGCTCAGCCATGAGCACATGCTAACTTCTTTCAAAATTAAAATATGTCACATCTTATAGTAAATCATTGTATCGGCCTCTCACTCCAAAAGCTTTCAATATGTAGCATAAAATTACAAACCATTTTACTGGCCTAGCTTATGTGTCTAAAATATTTTCATATTAACTCATTCTATACTACATTCGTTATCTCAGTGCGCTATATGCTCACATTGACTTTGGTCTCGTAATATCTCATATTACTCACTTCCCTCCTAAAATATCTCCCGATCTGATATAAGCCTTATCTTACCTTATTTCCATTTTATACCAAGTCAGAGGAGATCCTTCTATTGAAGGTTCTCAAAGTGTGTACTTGATCCCAAACAAAATCATAACAGAAGTGTGTCATCATGATCAATTTAATAGATACAATCAGGCATATATATATATATAAGAATATTTGTTACATTCATTTTACAAAGCAGCATTTTATTTCTTTGATCAGCCTTGATTATATCCCAACATCTATACATAAACAAATTCACTGTATTTAAACAAACTCTAATTTGAGGTTACTACATAATTTTTTTTATTACATCAGTAGGCATTTTGTGCTTGGTTTTTGGAGGGGAGTAGGAATAATTGTTTCCCAGGAGTTTGGGAAAATTTGAATTCTTATTCCTAATTTGATAATTAATGCCTAATTTAGTAAGGTAATCTAAAGCAGTGAATTAAGTTAGCCAATACGTTACTCAGTTGGGTAGATTTCCATTGTCTGCCTTGAGCCAAGCACTTTAAATGCAGTGTGATCTATGTTTTAATAAGGTTTGGGCAAACTGGTCCTAAACCTCTTCCCTGAAGCCTTGTGTTATAAAATATGGCATCTACTTTGATTAGTTATGTAGTTTCTTTTATTTAATAATGTGCACCACTCTATTGAAACAAAAAGTTAGCCTACAGTGTAACTTACATCAGACAGTATGAGGAAATCTGTGCTGAGAAGGGAAGGCCTGATTTCTTTGGACCCAGGATCAGCCACAACCTGTGTCCCAGAATGACCACCACTTTAGCCAAAGTTTGTGACTCTGGAAAGAATTCAAGAAGCTTGAGTTCTGTTCCTGGCATTGCCACTGGCCAGCTGTGAGACCTGGGGCACATCAGTCCCCTTTGGGTCTCAGGGTCTTATCTAAAAGATGAGGGGTTAGGTGAGATGACCTTTAATCCCTTTTGGCCCTTAAATTCTTTGATTCTACGAAAGCCATGAGTCTTTCTGACACTAAAACCACATCATCACAAGGGATCAAAGGATGAAAAACTAAGAGCAAATAAAGGTCGAGTAACATTTAAAGGCAAGTGCTTTCAAAACATCAAGACTCAAAGAGACACTCATGTTCAGAGTAGCATCTCAGAATTCTTCTTTAGAGTATTACTACTATGTCAGGCCAATGTCAATAACACTAAGTGGGTCAAGGCTTTTTGTTCATGATTAGCATGTTTTACCATCGCTAGATACCTAAGTATAAAAATGTTATTACCACATCTAATACAATTTATATAGCGGGTTTCATCTTTTGAGAATAGACACCAGTAAGGAAGAAAAAAAATTAAAAAAAAAAAAACAACTTCATAGCTTGAAAGAATAGATTTAAACTTCTTGAGAAATTTTCATGAAAATATACAATATCTTCATCACAAAGTAAAACCCTCGTTCAAAGACTGCCACAGAAATAAAGATAATTGTTATAGCTCATGGTTATTGGGCTCTTACTGTGTGTTAGACACTACTCTTAGTGCGTAACATATCTTATTCAATCCTTACAACAACTTTTGATAAATTCTGTTACTATCCATTTTATGTTGAGGAAACTGAGGCCAAACAACCCTGGCATCTCGCTTTAGAGCCCAGGCTCTAACTAGATCACTACATTATCCTTCTAACTGAAAGGAGAGAAGAGTTTTTATACAAAGGTCTACTGAGAATCTGACAGAAACAAGGAAGGCAAAGAAACTGTACCAAGCATCCATAAAGACTCAAAAAAGCTCAGAAATCTATAATCAAGTGAAAGCAGGTCTGTATATTTATCTGCTTGTTGGTTTACTGTACACTTCTACAGCACTTTCTCTGTACCAGACACTGTTCTGTTCACTTTTCAAATGCTAGCTCATTTCATCCTCTTAACAACACTGGAGAGTGTAATTATACCCATTTTACACGTAAGAGGTCCAGTAAGTTGTGCACGTCACACAGCTAATAAGTATCAGAGCCAGGATTTAGCACCATGGAGCCCTGGTAGCACAACAGTTAAGCACTCAGTTGCTAACTGAAAGGTTGGTGGCTTGAACCTACCTAGCGACTTCTTGGGACAAAGACCTGATGATCTGCTCCCATAAAGATTTCAGCCTAGAAAACCCTGTAGGGCAGTTCTACTCTGTCATGTGGGGTCACTATGAATCAAAGTTAACCCAATTGTACCTAATGTAACATAGCCCCACTCTGGCATCTGTACACTTGAGCACTACGCTGTGCCACCACTTACAGGTACTTCCTGAATCTAACCACTGTATTGCAATAATGGAGTTTCAGGCATTCTTTCATTCCACAATATTATTATTGCTGAGTATTAAAACAATATGAAATGTGCATGACTGATGAGTTTCAAGAAAAGATTAAACTTATTTTGGTATACAGTATTTGATTAAAAAGTCAAGACCACCTGTTCAATTTAGGATTCCCATTCAAAATAGTTAACACATTTTTGTTCTGTTAAAGTGTGAAACCCCCAACTGTTTGAAAAACTCAACCCTCAGTACTTATCGTATTTACCAAGGATGTTTGATAACTTGACATTTCACTATATTTGATATCAGGACAGATGTTATGTTGAAATGAGCTACCATATTTACTTTCGAAACGTGAGAATACCAAGGGAGAAAGTGTCTACAATATCATTTATAAAAAGTATATAAATATAATTTATTCTTACATCAAAAAATAAGGTATTGTCTGTAATTCCTTTATATAATCCCCTCCATCCTTAAGCAAATAAATGAAATATTCAGCAGAAAGAAAATTGAGATTGACTACTAGTACTAGAAACCATATCAGGGCATTTCATATATTTCGTATATAACATGTGTCTAAATTGTCAACCATCCTTCTATTTCCTTTTGGTATTATTGATGAGCAGACTGTTTGCTCTATATTAGCATTAGTTTTTAGAAAATAGACCTAAATAAAGTAGAAAACCAAACTGCTGCACACATCAGTCATTCAACGGGGTGGTTTTCTATGAACAATACTAACCCTTTAGCTTGTTAAAGGAAGGGCATGCACAGCCCCTCGAGAATCTCTTAACCCGCTTTTGGGCTTTGCTAGTATCTGGTGGCTTCTTTTCAAGTGCTAGTGTTTTCCAGGCTCGCCTTCCCCACTTAAAGTTATGTATTGTACAGTGGGATCCCAATTAGCAGAAATCAGTGAAGAGTAAAACATGATATTAGCCAGAGAATATTTTATTTAAATTGTACAGGGTGATAGAAACAGAGCTGCTGCATCTCACATAGAAACCTGAGATTCAAGAATTGGTTTAAAATGCCTGGTTGGAAGCTACAGAGAGAGCTGAGGGTTTGTGTTCAAAATGAGACCTGTTTCATTTTTTTTTTTTTCCTAATTCTAAGCCTAAATCTGGCATTTGGCTTCTTTCCTCAGCTCTGGGGTGGATTCAGCGGTGTATTTTCCGGATCAGCACATCAACTTCAGACCTGTGACACCGGCCAGGCAGCCTGAATCAATTAATCTAAAAGCCTCGAAGAGCATGGACCTCGGTAAGCGAGGGTGAGGTGACATCCGGGTCAGCTCTCCAGCCCCAGCACATCCATCTCCTGAAGCTCCTGCCTTTGTTTCCTAAACTCAAATCTCAGGGAGTAGGGTGGCTGAAGTCTGGAGGATGGAATAATGGCCATCCTGTCTTCTCTCACACATTTAATTGTAATTATCTCCTTTTTCAAAATAAGACAAATGATCTGTTTTTATAAAGTGGTCTATGAAATGTCCTCCCTTTACAAGTTGGAAAAAAAATATGAGTTCTTCTTCTCAAGGATCTAAATGCTGTGGGCATCTCTGACTCGCCTGCTCTTTGTGTTTGCATTCTGGCTTCTGCCCGTGCTTTTTCATTTCTTATGCATGTTTACCTGTTGCAGGGCTTGGGAAGATAATGTGGTTAAATGAATCCTCTACCATGGTGCTTCCCCTCCTGTCATCTTTTCCATGTGTGATGGATAGGGATAGTAGGGGTGGAAAAGATTCATCTCTTTAAACGCCTGTCTCCAAATCCTGTGACACTGGAGGGAAAAAGGGTCCCTGGGTTTCCTACCCTGGAGCTGTCAAGGTTCCTTGGTTCAGTGCCTAAGCAACCTCATCAAGGTTATGAGCCCCACAGAGAATTTCCAGGAAGCTGTTGGCTGCTAGGGCAGAGCAAGGGTCCCTGCAAACCTGAGAGCTATGTTTTCCAGCCCCTGGAACATGGAACTCTGGAAGGTATCTCAGATGCCCAAAAACATGGCTGCTGTCCCGTGGGCTCTTAGAGAGAGAGAGCTATTAGAAAACATTGTGAGTGCAAAATAAATTCTTACCAAAGTACTCACTGCCTTCTGAATGGACCAAGTTTTGCATTTTTTTTTCCTTGAAGCATATTACATATTTCATTAGTAGTGACAATAAAATAGAATAATCAAAACTGCACGCTTCATAAAACAATCTGATAAATAGTGCTTATCTGTTACTCATTTATGGGAGTTCAGAAAAATGTTCAGTCATGATGAAACAAGAGAAATTGATTCCGTTTTCTGTAAATTAACTCCATCACTTGGATGCATTTGCTCTAATCACCTGTAGTAAGTGACTGATAGAAAACTTCAACAACCAAACTGCCCTGAGCACTAGTCAGAAAAGAGTATTTTCTCAAGCGTGAACCTTTGACAAACCAAAGGAATCATGTGTGACAGTGACATAGGTTATTTCTAACAATTTAAGAGCAATTTGTTTTTATAGAGTATTTAAGAAACATTTCCAATTCTGTCTCCCTAATTTCTCTATGAGGAAGATGAATGTATGAAAACCGCCCTTAATTCTGAGGGTGAGAACAAATATATTACTGTTTTCCTCATTAGTTAAAAAAAAAGTGGTCAGTAGTATGGTTCTAAAACATCCCTGCAATAGAAAATAATAGCATGCATTTTTATTTAAGAGAAAAATATCAAATTCTTAAAAAAAAAAAAAACTTAAGGAAAGTCCAGTTGAATTTGTACTTATATCTTTTTTATTACTGAAATCTTGGCTTTTGAGAAGTTTCCTCTTTTAAATTGAACTAGCCCTTGCCAAATATGTGTAGTTTGCAGTCACCCACTGCATTTTATTGTACTTACACCATGAATGACAACAGTAATAGTGATGTTTATTCAATTTACAAAATTTGACCACTCTCGGTCTATTTTCCTCAGGACACAAGTGCCAGACTAAAAGCATTGACTAAAATAAACCATTCAACAGAGCTCTCAATAACATGTTATAAAAACATTTTTCAAGTAACTATCCAAGTTCTGCCTCTTCCAGCAAGTGACAGTTTAAAGCTAATAGTCTTGCTGAAGACTCTGAGGGTCAGCATTCTATGACCACTGTGATCCCTTCTCCCTAAAATAGTCACGCAAGAGCAGTACATGTGTTGGCTTTCTCAGTGAATAAACTCAAATGATACCCCAATGGTAAACACTGGGAAGTCTTCTCTGTTTGATTAGGTATACAGAGTATTGTATGTAGTTTAATTTTCTGATATAGCACTGGGCCAATGTAAGAAAATAATGTATTTGCTAAAAAGATTGGGGACTGTGCTTATAGGACTAGTCCTCAGCAGGATCAAGGTGTATTCTTTAAAAAATGTAAATGTAATTCCTGAAGCATTTAAAATAGCAATCCATATGGTTCAAAATAAAAATAAAAAAAAAGAAAGAAAAGGGATCTTCTGTTTATTGTGTAATTTATACTGGATTCCTGCTTTATAAAGTCTGCAGGAATCCTCAAAAGCTAAAGGGCCCCATCAGGACCCTCTTTGTGTGTTTGTTTGTTTGCTTCATTTTTTTTTTGTTTTCTTTCTTTTTCTGCTGAACCTAAGCTAGTGTTTTAACTTGCATATTACCAAGTCATTGTTCATATATTCAAAAGGTGAATGGGTTCCATGTATTTACTGTTGCTTCGGCCAGGCGCTCCTTGGAAACTCTATGGCGCAGTTCTGCTCCATCCTATAGGGTCGCTATGAGTCGGAATCGACTCGAGGGCACTGGGTGGGTTATATTTTTAAAGGCAGATAATTCTTACTGGGAAAAAAATGAATTTTCCTCATCTCCATCTCCTTTTTCTATTTCCCAGACACAAACATGGATTAAAAATAGTTTTCTATGTATATCCCCTAGATAGCATTCCACCTATCTATTATTCGCCCCATCCATCTATATGTGTCTATAGCACATGTACTGTTTCTTTATAGTTGTGTAGTGTTATATGAGTGAACCTTGATTTACAATTTACTTTTCACCCTTTGATGAAATTTGGTCTTACCTGAGGAGTTTTTGTTTTTGCTTTTATATTCAGGGATCTATTTGCATTTCTTATGTGTGAATTCCTTATTGACATTATTGACTCTTCCATCCCTTCTCTATTGATTTGGAATGCAATCGCATTGAATATTAAATATGGGTCATATTCAGAACTTACTTGGCTATTCTCTTGATAACATTAGTCATTCCCCATGCCAGCAGTATTCTGTTTAGATTAACAACTCCAAACCCATTGTTGTCAGTTCAGTTCCAACTCATAGTGATCCTATAGGACAGAGTAGAACTGCCCCACAGAGTTTCCAAGGCATAGTCTTTATGGGAGAAGACTGCCACACCTTTCTCCCTGGGAGCAGCTGCTGCGTTCGAACCTCCAACCTTTCAGTTAGCAGCGGACTGCTTAACCACAGCACCCAGGGCTCCTTAGAGTACCAGCTATTGCATTGTATTTTGATAGCTTATAAGGCAAACTTCCTCTAAATTTCTCTTCTTTTGTAAAGTTGCATTGGTGCTTCATATTCATTCACTTTCACACTCGAACTTTAGAATCAGCTAATCAAGATGAATATAAAGAGTAAACAGAATGCCTCTACCGTGTACGTGTGTGTTTGTATGTGTGTGTTACAGTTAATTATGATGCTTGCTGTTAGTTTCTGATAGAAACTTTTTATCAGGTTAAATATGTTTCTTTTTATTTCTGATTTCCTAAAAAGTGTTGTTGTTTTTTTTTAATTCATTTTTAAATTAGGAATAGATTTTAAGGAACACTGGTGGTATAGTAGTTAAGCGCTGCAGCTGCTAACCAAAAGGTCAGCGGTTTGAATCCACCAGGTGCTCCTTGGAAACACTTTGGGGCAGTTCTACTCTGTCCTAGAGGGTCACTGTGAGTCAGAATCAACTCGATGGCAATGGGTTTGTATCCAGAGTGATTATGTATATTTTGTTTTTATTAATATATTCAACTACATTAACAGATTCCCCATTATTTTTTTGAATGCCTCCAAATTATTCTTTGCACTTGAAAGGTTGCACATTTCATTAACTGCAGAACTTAACCACTGTACCACGAGAGCTCCTTACATATTATCTATGTGCTCTGAAATGCAAGCATAAAACTCTAACTCTGATTACAATTTTACTCAGTGATGTTAATTCCTATGTATCTATTATAATTCTTTGTTTTTTTCTTTAATATCCTGCCTCAGTATTTTGTGAGGACTTTTGCCAGCATGCACAAGGTCACATTTAAGTCACATCACAAATGATTAAAATGATGGGTGGAAGGAAATTTATTATTAAATAATTGGCTGTAACTATGCTTAGTCAATGGGTTTTGGGTGCCATTTAAGAGACTGGATAGATACTTCTGGGTTTTTGAGAAAATCCATCTTTTCCTACTAATTGTAGACTTTCCTCTATTTATTTAAATTACCACAATTACTATGTTCAGTCTGGATCCCTTTAATTTGCTCATAATTGAGCTTGTGTGGGTGCTGAGTTGGAAGCTCTCAGGAGCTGAATAACACAGCTGCCTCTTTGGCCTTTGGCATAGGGTTTCCCCCCAAAGAGCTGCCCTTATTGGCAGTATGCCAGGAAGTTACATTCAAAGACTTTTTGATGAGGTATAAAAATCTTTAATTTCCAGACCTGGTGTTTTATGACCCCATAATACTTTTTAAGAATTAGTTTGAATTATTCAGTGGACTGTGCTTAAGTATTTTGGCCCCTCCCTTGACCTTTTTTTCTATAGCCCCTTTCAAAGTTAAGTTTAAAACGCTATTTCCCACAAGTTTTTTTTTTTTTTTTCCTTTTTTCCTGAGAGTTTTCTCTACTGTTTCAAATTGGCTTCCTCACTCCCACTTCAAGAGGGTGTTCTGTAACACCATCAGGAGCTGACTGAGGGCAGTGCAGATGGAAGATGCTGGCCAGCTGTCCTGCCTCTAGTAAATGAGAGGAAATGAGCTTAAAGTGATGCATGAGGCATTTAGACAAAATTTTAGGAACTTTCCTGACAATGAAGATTGCTAACATTCCATGCCTTTAGTCTCTTAAAAAAAAAAAAAAAAGCACATGCCTTGAATGACACTCCTAAAATCAGGATGATAGAGAGATTGGCTGCTTTTTTTTTTTTTTTTTTTTCCGAGAGATCCGTGATTCACCAATTTTATTTTCTGATAATTGTTTTTTCTAAATTTTTTAAATTAGAAAATGTTTGTAGATATCCCCAGTTGGAGGAAATTTTAAATCAAAAATGTCGCTATGAGTTGGAGTCAACTCAATGGCAATGGGTTTTTTTTTTTTTCTTTTTTTTTTTGGATAGATCAAGAATGGTAAATGTTTAGGTTAGGTTATGACATTCCTCTCAGAGAGTAAGTAGCTCTTTAGCTCTAGGATCAGATAAAAGAAAGACTGAAAAACTTAGTTAACTCCACTCTACTGTGCTAATAGTTTATTTTTTTTTTTTTAATTAGTTTTTAATGCAGTGAGGTAACTCCATATGCATTCTTGGTAATAAGGCAAAAATCCTGAAGACTGAAAAGATAGTTTTGTTTTGTTTTGTTTTTATAAAGCTGCATAAGTTTGTAACTGTGATGATGTTTTTTCAATTAAGTTCACAAATCATTAATAATATGTTTTAACATTTTTGTCTGTATTCATGAATATTCTTCATTATTCATCAATAAGAATACCTCTGAAGATGGCAAAATCTGTATTAGATAATGCTATTTTGGATAAAACTTCACTTAAAAAAACCTAAAAGAAACAAAACTTAATTAGTAAAGAAGAATTAATTATATCAGAAAAAAAAAGCATTTGTGTCTATTTACCATTTACAGTAGACAAGAAGGAGTACAAGGGCATAATCATATGTATGTCCTGAGCTTTAAGAAAACAAAATACAAAAGTATAGAGAACAATTATTCACTCATTAAACAAATAATTATAGCCTACTGTGTGCCAGGATGCATAGTAAACCCCAGGAATTGAGCAGCAAATGAGAGAAATGGTACATGCTGCATGGGCCTGGACTGAAACTCTCAAGGCTTTCTTGAGAGGAAAGGAAGGAAAACTCAAGGCTTAAGACATAGTTTCCGAAAGGAAATTCTGACATTATGATGATAACTTATCTTAGAGAGGAAGACAAGGAAGAGGCATCTGAAGATCCTGGTGCAGGTGCATCAAAAGCTCACTGATAACCCCGGCTATGTAGAAAAGAGGAAGAGAGAAGCTAGTAAAGAGTAATGATAATATAAAGGAATAGATGCGGGAAGGGTGGAACCGCTGCATGAGATGAGACTTACGAAACCTGATAATAACAATTAGACAACCAAACTATTTTTAGAGCACAAAAAAGAAAGTGGGTGAGGTGGCCCATTGTGTAAGGCACCTAACAGATGCTGGACTGAAAGCAGAGCACTCTATCCCTGTGTTAATTGTGTCTTCATGCAAAAAGGAACCGTGTTCAAACTGGAAAAGCATGGCTGCCAGGGAATGGGAGGCTAGAGAATTTATATTCTTGAGCACTAAAAGGATTATGATTATAAAGTAGCTGTCCTTGACTATCGCAAATTATTAAGAGTAGGTTTCACACTGGAAGACAGGAAGCAAACGACCACTTTTTTATATAGATGATGAATTCCAGAAGCAACTAAGTGATCTCAATGCTGATCCCCAGATTTCCATGTTTGTGAACTCGGGGGCGGGGTGGGAGGGGGAGTGGTGTTCACCGGCAACCTCCATGGTTTCCCCAAAACAACTGATGTCTCCTTTCATTTTTTGATAGAATTTCTGGACTAATGAATCAGGGAGATGTTATAAATATAGGATATTTTAATTTTTATAAAAGTCACATTTTTCATGATTGAGACTTGTGGGTCAAATTGTACAGTAAGGTAGGTAATAATTTTAAAATGTCCTTTCCTGAAATGTGCTATTTTAATGACTCAGTGTCACCCTGAAGAGAATTAGATGACATACACTAGAAATCTCTATAGTTGGCCCTTCCCAGTGTGTTCTAATAAGGCTCAATAAAATTTCATAAAGACTAGATGTGTGGGATTTGTATGAAGGCATGAAAACCATTCTTAACCAAACTTGAAGTAGACATAAACCTCAGAGAATTGGGTAATGTATTATATGGCATAAACCAAAAAAACCCAGTGCCGTCAAGTCGATTCCGACTCATAGCGACCCTATAGGACAGAGTAGAACTGCCCCATAGAGTTTCCAAGGAGCGCCTGGTGGATTTGAACTGCCAAACCTTTGGTTAGCAGCCATAGTACTTAACCACTATTCCACCAGGGTTTCCTAATTAGGGTTCAAATGGTTTTTCGAAAATTGAAGAAGATTTAGTTTAGCAAATAATGGCACATCCATCCAACAGACATTTACTGAATACCTACTATATGCCAGGCAATATCCTGGGTTAATGAGACCAAGGCCCCATCCTTATGGCATTTTCATTCTAGTTAGGTAAATAGATGACAAAGTTGAATAGAAAGGGATAAATAATAAAATTTCAGGTAGAGATGATATCTCTGAAACCAATTCAGGTAGATATAATGCTTGGGGGATGGGAGGCTAGTGAAAGATAAAGGTAATGTCCTGAAGTAAAGTTAAAAAACCTTCAGATGTACAAGTAGAAGATTGAGGAAGCCTGACATAACAATCCTTGAAGGTAGCTACTTGCCTGACGCAGCAACTCCCAAAGCTAATTCTGTGCTGCCTGACCAAGGGAGGCCACAGTCCCACTATAGACTTGCCTAGTCAAGACACACCTAGAGTACTGTGTTTAAGTCTGGGCACAATATTTAAGAGAGAGAAAGACAGTATAAACTGCATCGATATTGGTGACAGGCTTAGAAACCACATCCAATGAAAGACAATTGAAGAGAGTAAAGATATTTTGCCTGGAAGAGAGGTGACTTAAGAGGCATGTGAGAACTGTCCTTAGACTTTTTTATGGCTAATATTGAAAAATTGAGATCTGTTGAAAACTGAATCCGTACCCCAAATATATCAAGTGAGGATAGCCACATTAGAGATAGATCAAGCTTACAAGGTTTGAAACTTGGGAAGATAATGGTGATGGAAAACTGAATTCTGGTTTTTGGCATGTTTGGTGTGAGAGGAAAAAAAAAAAGATACATAAATGAAAACAGCCCATAAAGTCTAAGGACAGAGGCAGAATTTGCCAGAATTATGGAAAAGGGACCATAATATATTTGCCAGTATTTGGTAAGGGATATATGTTCTTTTTGTTTGTTTTTTGTAGTGTGTCTTCTTATATTTTGTAATTTAACCAGAGAGACTGTAACTGAAGTGGGTTGAGTAGAAGAAAACAAGTTGAGTGAGATCAGAGATTGCATATCAAGATTCAAGGTGCATTCTTAGACAGATGTTTCTTGTGCAAAAAGAGAAACCAGTAAAAGAACCTTGGAATAACTGACTTCACAAGGAGTCTATAGTATCACAGTCCCAAGTGGAACTCTTTCAGGACATTAAGAAAACCAGTATTTGGCTTATCAAAAATTTAACATCTAATTAAATTTTAGATAACTGCCACATTTTAAAATGAAAATGAATTATTGACTAGTTTTTTTATTGGTAACTAAAGGCTCAATGGTTGAGCACCCAGCTGCTTACCAAAAGGTTGACAGTTCGAACCCACCAGTGACTCCTCAGAGAGAGACCTGGCAATTTGCTTCCATAAAGATTATAGCCACGAAAACCCTATGAGACAGTTCTCTGTCATATGGAGTCAATATAAGTCAGAATCAACTTGACAGCACCTAACAACCCCAATATTAACTGGATTATAGAGATATAGATTACTTCTCTATAATGTAACCAGATCATTATATTAGATATAGCAGAATAGTGCAGATTCTATTTTAAATTAATGAGAATAGCTACTTGGGATAGAAGTAAGGCATAAAATTTGTTCTTTATGTAAACAACATGTTTCTTTCCCTATAAGTCCATATATATCCATTCCTCCTGCTTTATTTTCTATATTCTCTAAGAAACATATTTTTAAGAAGAATTTGACTTTGTATTCATTATTACTATTAATAAGGAGTCCTGGTGGCCCAGTGGTTAAGCTCTCAGCTGCTAGCCAAAAGTCAGAGGTTCGAACCCATCAGCCATTACATAGGAAAAGATGTGACAGTCTGCTTCCCTAATGATTACAACCTTGGAAACCCTGTTGGGGGTATTGCGTTTTTTGTTTTGTTTTGTTTTTGTTACTATTGATTGGAAAATGGTGTCTTTGTGTAGAAATTGTACTTTTATATGACTTTTTATACATTTTTAGATTTGTCTGAAAATTGTGGGCACATTCCACCCCACCACTCTCACACCCCATCCCATGAATAAATGTCACAAATGCGTTAAACATAGTTGCTGTCATTTACCATTTGTGAGATGAATGAATAAGAGACAAAACTCTTTCATATGCCCTCCTCCAAAAAAAGAATTATTTGAAGCAAAGATTGCCCCTCCTATATAAAAACACTTAACTTGATGCCTGCAACATAAGGGATTCACACACACACACACACACACCCATACACACTTGTTGCTGTTGAGTCAATTACGACTCATAACAACCCCATGTTTTACAGAGTAGAACTTAGCTCCATAGAGTTTTCTTGACTGTAATCTTTATGGAAGCAGATTGCCAGACCTTTCTTCCACAGCACTGCTGTGTGAGCTCAAACTGCCAACCTTCCAGTTGGTAGCTGAGTGTAAACCATTTGCACTACCTAGGGACCAATGAAAAATTCAGCCGTTGCTGTTACTAGCAATAGTACCAGTCATGGAGAGGGTAATGTTAGTAGTAGTATTAGAGGTGAGCCTCTGTGAATGGGTTTCATATGCAGATACTTAGTTGGGTACCCAGACGTGGTACATGCGGCGCTGCATGGGAGGAGGCAGGACTGGGCTGTTCTTCCTACCAGGGGGTTCTACAGGCTGGTCCCACCCACCCCAGGTGGAGGGAAAGTGACACCATGAGTTACCTCACTGGGTGACACCAACCCCAGAGACGCCATTGCTGTACTTCTCTTAAAACCTGGATTAGTGCATGGAGTGCTTTCTTCATTATATTGTATACCTCAATTGAGGCTGTATATCTCAGATACTAAGCCTTGTAAATAAAGCCAAACCTGACCCTTTCCTTCTTATTTGCCTTTGTTTCTTAAGCCATCTTTACTTCAGTTAATATATAAACAAAGTCTGGGTTGCTTTTTAAAAAACTTTTGTATTAATATAAGAACATTTTCATAAAAGTATGAAGCCGGAAAGTTATTCAAAGAATGAAACAAAATGCTTAAATCCTTTTAAATACAAGCCAAATCAATTTTAATTGTTTTGAAGTGAGAGTTTAGTTAACTGAAAATAGTATATATCAATATATAATTAAGTATTAATGTGAAAATAAAATAAATTATATTAATATATATTAAATGATTTATATTAAATGAACTTTAGCAGTTTCATAATTATCTCTTCCTAATAGTATTATTAATGATAAACAGTAATTAATGATTAAATTATAAAAATTGACAATACTTTATTCAGAGATTAAAGCTATTATAGTGAGTAGTATCTCATTTTTAGGTTCAGTATTTCCAATTTGTTCCTTAAAAAGCAAAACATCTTTAGTTTTGCATATTTTTATTCTTACACATCCACATCTATGGGCTTATATTCTAAGTTTTCCCAAAAGTGGTTGTACAGAGCATGCTTTCTAATGTACGTTCTTTAAGAACAAACCCATTGCCGTTGAGTCAATTCCAACTCATAGCCACCCCACAGGACAGGGTAGGACTGCCCCATAGGATTTCTAAGGAGTGCCTGATGGATCTGAACTGCCAACCTTTGGGTTAGCAGCTATAGCTCTTAGCCACTACACCGCCACAGTTCCCACAAACTAGCCTAAAGATTATTTCCTATGCCTTTGCTTCTACAACATGAACTTTTAATTGCAAAGTTTACTATTGAATATATGTAGTATGATTTATTTGTCTAATATTATATCGTTTGGCCAGAAAAGTCATTTCCAATTTTACACTCTTACAAATAGCAATGTATTAGACCGCTAGTGCATAAATCTTTGGAAACAATTGAGGTTATCTCATTGTAAATTTCTGTAAGTATTATTCCTTGGCCAACGATATATGAAGATTTAGGCTTTTGATGCATATGGCCCATTGCCCTCCAGAAAGATACATGAAAGAATCTGAGTATCATCATTTTTCTTCTGCCAATTTTATAAGCTTAGAAAGGATATTTTATTTTATTTTTTAAGTGACTTCTGTAATTGAACATTTTCCATATATTTTTTGACTGTATATTTTCTATTGTGAATCGTCTGAGTATGTCCTCTGTAAGGCTGAAAATTTCCAAATCAAATATCACTTTTTGAAAGTAAAATTTTATTCTACATTAAAGGTCAAAGCTCAGCTCTTCTTGTAGGGAGGGAAAAGATACACTGCTTTCACTTTCTTAAAGCTAAGCATGTTACTGACTCCAAAGTACACATTAATTAATACATCTGTGTCTTGTTTTTTCTGGGTGTCTTTCATTAAATGGTTAGAAAATGTCTAGCTAAACATGAACCAGAGGTGGAGCCTGAACTCAGATTTGTTTATGGTAAAAACTGCTTAGTCAAGGCAAGTCAATTAATCTTTTGTAAATAATTTTTTAGTTCATCATTGCAACACTAAAACTAGCATTCTTCATATACAGATGTTCTGGCTTTTTTAAACATGCTAGTTCAAAGGTTAATGTCACCATAAACACCTACTGTGCTTTCATGAGACTGAAAAGTTGTCTAAGGCTTGAAGATACAATTTCAGTTCTGTGTAAAATTCATCCATCCACCCATTCATTCAATAAGTACTTATTGAGTGCTTCCTCTTTTCAGGAACTGTTCTGAGACTTATCAGTGACATCAGACAACAGTGTCTTATTTCTGTAGCTTACCTTATAGTGGACATATTCTCATGAACAAAGTTTTAGAGATTAGGGATATACATGGCAATAACAAAATAAATTGATAAAGACACTGGAAAAGATATCCAGTGTGACAAACACAAAGGTCTATGAATTGTGGAAGGAAGGAACATGACTAGAAAGACTAATAATGTCTCAATACCCACTTGGTTTCTAGTGTTCATAAAAAAAGTTCATGAAGAAATCTATTGAATGTTGGCAAAAAAAATTAAAGTGAAAATTAAAATAGAGATCAAATTGGAAATTGACTAATCAAGAGTGATGGTTTCAAATGAGCTGGGAATAAATGTTATGTACCCACTGCTGAGCCAGGAACTAGTTGGCATAATCTCCAAGTGCTTTAGAATTGTCTTGAAAGAATAATGAAAACCTGCAAAGGTTTCAGCTGAAATTCCTTAAAAGCGAAGCAGGGCTATAGCAAGGAATTGGAGACCATGTATCCTATTTTCCAAATTTGGAAAAATTTTAGGAGCACCGAACTTGAGTAAAAAATGTGTTACAACAGGGATTTTCATTTTCTACTTTAATAAATCAGTAGTTGTCTGGGAAACAATCCCAGTGCTTTCTCTGGACCAGGAACTGTAGAGGAAAATGATAGATAAGTGGCGAAATCTTTGCGCTATATGCTAAGAATGAAACCTTAACAGAAATTGAACGATATGCCTGCAAATATAAAAATAGGTTTCCACAGAAATGTAATCAAAACTTTGTAGTTTTAATGTCTTAAGTAGTGACTTGAATGATAAAGAATGATAAATTAAGTTTAGGAAATGCTGAGTTAAAGTTAAACAGACTTCTTCAATACAGGATTACTGACAACCTTTAATGTGCTTTGTGTGCATGGTCAGACTCTTTAAAAGCCTCTAAGATATCACATGGAGCCCTGGTGGTGCAGTGGTTATAAGTGCTTGGCTGCTAACCAAAAGGTCAGCAGCTTCAATCCACCAGCTACTCCTTGGAAACCCTACAGGGCAGTTCTACTCTGCCCTATAGGGTCACTATGAGTCAGAATTGACTGGACAGCAATGGGTTTGTTTTGTTTCAAGATATAATACATGCAGCATTTCCCAAACCCTTTTGATCACAGAACCCTTTAGCATGGACAATTTCATAGGACTAGCGCTGTAAGTAATGTCCCTGGCAAAGAGAAGATGCAGTGTGTGTTCCTGAAGTTTAAACGTGATGTGCAACAGCCCGACTAGGGTGAGGAAAGGGTTTTCAACAAGCTGAGACATGTAGAGCAATGCTGTGCAGTGGGACGCAACCTGACAGAGGGTCTCCAGGGGAGAAAAGTATCCACGGCCACTAAATACCTGCAGAGCAGCATGAAAGAACAAGGCTATCACCAAGCATGAATTAACTGTGTGTCTAGCTGCACTGTGACATGTATCAGATAGAATAAAAAACCAAAAAGCCAAAGGTGTTGCCGTCCAGTCAATTCCAACTCATAGCAACCCTATAGGACAGAGTAGAACTGCCCAACACAGTTTCCAAGGAGTGCCTGGTGGATTCAAACTGCAGACCTTTTGGTTGGCAGCCGTAGCTCTTAACCACTATGCCACCAGGGTTTCCTCACACAGAACAGAATATTCAGAACGACATAGTAATCTCCAATACATGACTGAATGTCTGTGACTAGAAACCAGTGACTTTCCCTTACCTGTTTCCTTTGAGTCGACTTTGTCTCATAGTGACCCCATATGTGTCCGAGTAGAACTATGCTCCATAGGGTTTTCAATGGCTGATTTTTCTGAAGTAGAACCTGGCCTTTGTTCTGAGATGCCTCTGGGTGAACTAGAACCTACAGCTTTTTGTTTAGTAGCCAAGTGCATTATCCATTTGCATCACCCAGGAACTCTGACTTTCCCTTAACACACAGTAGAAAGACCAGACTTCTCAGCCCAGATACGTAGAACTGTCATGATATCTATTACTCTAGAATGTGAAAAGGAAAAGGAAAAAAGTGATCAGCACTAAATGTGATAGTAGTAGCTGGTGTTTTTTGAGCAATTACTATATGTCATGCACTGTTTTTCATATAGCAATTCTGCCACCATTTTGAAGATGACTCAGTCTTTCCTCTGTCCTATTTTAATTTTATCTTTCGTTCAGGACCCACGCAAATCTTGCCTGCTCCAGAAGGCTGTCATTTTTTCCAGCCTTTCTCTCAACCCCTTTAGCAACTAAACACCAATATTGCTAATTTTAAACTTCAATTCCATACTCTCTTGGGTACCTACTGAGCGGGAATTTCTACCCCCTCTCCACTCCACTTTCAGATTTTGAGTGCCTAGTAGGGCATAACATACTTGTTTGGCAACCCCCTCACTGCTGGATAATCCAAGGAGGAAGGATGGATGAATGGATAGTGTTAGAGCAATCTGGCTGCAGTCTTAGAAACCCATTTAACTGGTGGACTTTTCAGATGATCTTACTAAGTAGGCAGGTTCTCCTTTCCTATATCCAAGGATTGAATGTATAGATGAATAAAAGTGTGAACAAATGATTGAATGGATTAAGGTGCAAATAAATGTTTTGATTTGGGTAGCACAATAGAATAGGGATGAAGCTATTATAAGGGGGTGCAGAATATATCATCCCATACTCATATTCACTTACCCAAACTAGCCTTTTCTGCTTTCCAGAAGAGTGTTTAGGAAGCTTCATAAAGAGAAATATATTTAAGGAAAGACACAAGAAATACCGAAAAGAAGGGACTCAATTCCTTTACAGTCACTTAAAGAAGAGTAAAGGCAGTTGTTTAAAACTTGAAGAAAAGAGCTGTGGGCTTTATTTCTTAATTGGAAGACTCTATGAATAAATTAGGCAATCACTTGACATAATTGATTTAGATCACGTGATTTCACTTGCACTGCCAGGGAGGATTAATTAGATCAAATTGTTTGTGGCCCCTGCTAGTCTTCTGTCACTGACATTCTTTTTTTCCTTTTTTATTTCACGATAACTTCCTTGTGTTTTTGATACCTCAAGAAGGATATATTTTTATTATTTAATTTTAATTTGTTAGAAGTTTTTCCTTTTGTTTGTGGAATTAGAAAAAGCCGAAGATAAAAATTACCGTAATCAAAACCAAACAGTATGCTTCTTATTTATGAATCCCATTTTAATTTCCCATAGATCTGTTTGCACAAGAATAGCAGAGTCTGTGCATAAGCCTAGTGCCCTGGGAATTATATTCAAAACATGGCTGTACTGCTTGCTTTTACCTGCAGCCACATGAAATTGAATTACATTAGTATACAGCAATTTGGTTGCATGTCAGCTGTGGCAAATACCGTGTAGGCTGAGTATTGAGAGATTTTGCTCACCTTGGGTCACACAATATTAGTTGACAGGATAAATATCCCAAAATGATACCAAAAAAAAATCTTGAATCAAAGAATACAGTTGATTCAAAAGTAAATTGAAAATATTCTGCAAGGCTTAAAATCTTGGTATAAGCTCTTTTATTACAGACTCACAATTTATGCAAATTTTTATCCACAAAGCAATTTTTATACTTAGGTTTAATCAAAGAATTTAATAATGCAATGCACTGCATTCACCGCACCCTCCTTTTGTCAAGACAACTGAGGAACCTTTAAGGTCCTGTATTTATATGCCCCAATTTGTATAATGGGCAGCATAGCTGCTTGATGGTGATAGGATGTATAACTTAACTCATAAATGGGCTAATGAACTAAGCTTTTAGATATTTAAATCTATATCCCTTTAAAAAATAAAAACAATAATACTTAAAGGGCTTAATACTAAAAAAAAAAAAAAAATACTAAGCCGTAATACTAAAAAAAAAAATGCCATTGAATTGATTCCAACTCTTAGCGACCCTATAGGACAGGGTAAAACTGACTCACAGGGTTTCCAAGGCTGTAAATCTTTATGGGAGCAGAGTGCCACATCTTTCTCCTGTGGAGTGGCTGGCAGGTTCAAATCACTGACCTTTCGGTTAGCGGCCATGCTCTTAACCACTGCACCACCAGGGCTCCTAGTGGCTAAGGAAAGACAAATAATTTAGAGATGTTGTTATATTGAAAATGTGGTCTCAAAATTGTTAAAGGCAAGAAATTCTCAAGACAGCTCAGGATAATTGTTCGCCCCACTGGAAAAAAAATAAAATTATGATATGCATCATCACTGATGGATTGGGAATATCACATCCCTAAGAAGAAGGTGTTAAACTCTTCTTCAATATGTCATCAACATGTACTTTTCTAAGCATGTTTAGAGGTTTCCTTTTGAAAATAAAATGCCAGTTTATAAGAGAAATACTTAGAGAACATTATTTAAGTAAAAAGATAGAATTTTTTTTTAAGTTGGAGAAGAGATTTTCTATGGATAATAAATGTAAAACTAAGAAATAACCCTAAAGGTTCAGTTTGGACTACACTGTTCCTTATTTTAGTCCAGCAATGACCTGAAAAGTATATCTATTTGGAAAAGCCAACATCCTTAAAATGAAAGTAAGAGATACTGCTTTAATAATTACTCCCTTTTAACCATGAAAGAATCCCTAGTGGAGCAGTGGTTAAGTGCTCAGCTGCTAATCGGAAGGCCAGTGAATCGAACCCACCAACCATTTCACAGGAGAAAGATGTGGCAGTCTGTTTCCATAAAGATTTCAGCCTTGGAAACTCTATGGGGCAGTTCTACTCCATCTGATAGGGCCACTATGGGTCAGAATCAACTTGACGGAAATGAGTTTATTAGCCTTGTGTTCTTTGTTGTTCAAGAGAATAAAGGAATAATTACAAAATACCTGACAAAAGATTAACATGCTTAATATATGAAGAGCTTTTATATACTGTTAGAAAATAAATACTTCATTATGAAATTGGAAAAATGGATGATCAGACAATTCACAAAAGAAAAAATTCAAATGACCGATAAATATGAAATATATTCAATCTCACAAATAATTAAGGAAATTGAGATATTATATTGACAAACATTGGCAAATGGTTGGAATGGCTTTGTCCCAGTATTTAAATTGATGGTACTTTACTGCAAGGTAATGAAGTGTGAGACACTTAACACTATATTTTTAACCAGTAATTCCGTTTCTAGGAATTATCCTACAAAAAAAAAAATCAAAGATTTGACCAAGATTTAAGGATAAGGATTTTTCAATATCGTGAACTTAATTTTTCAGCAATTAGAGGGTTAGTGAAATTATAACATATCAATCTAATAGATATAATAGACTATTTCCAGTGCTGTCAAGTCAATTCTTACTCATAGTGACCCTACAGGACAGAGCAGAACTGCCCCATAGGGTTTACAAGGATATAAATCTTTACAGAAGCAGACTGCTACATCTTTCTCCCACGGAACAGCTGGCGGGTTCAAACTACCAACCTTTCAGTTTGCAGCTGAGCGCTTTAAACCACTGTGCTACCAGTGCTCCTTAATAGACGGATATGCAACCAATAAAAAGCCTATTAAATAACGTGAAAAATGTTAATGATAATATGTCAGTTGAAAAAAGTTAGATATAGAGTATTTGTATGTGTGTGTGTGTGTGTACACAGAGACACAAAGAAAGTCCTGTGCAAGTTGGGCAGATTTTCTGAGTTCCTACTATATACAGGTAGTCCCGGATTTACTACAGGTTTCTGTTCTGACAACTACTCCATTGTAAGTCGGCTCTGCATCAGTTGAATACCTCTCTTTTTTTTCAGTTTTCATTATTATTGCCTTTCATTATCAGTATCTTTAAAAACATCATCTTTATTTGTCTTTGGGAGTTGGAAACATTACATCTGAAAATGTTGTTGAATGCTATCCAGTGGGTTCTGACTCATAGTGACCCCATGCACAACAAAAAGAAACACTGCCTGGTCCTGCACCCTCCTCACAATCGTTGCTATGTTTAAGCCTACTGTTACAGCCACTGTGCTAATCTCTCTGGTTGAGGATCTTCCTCTTTTTTGCTAACTCTGATTTACCAGGCATAATGTCCTTCTCCAGGGAATGGTCCCTCCAGATAACATACACAGAGTACATGAGATGAAATCTTGCCATCCTTCCTTCTAAGGAGCATTCTGGCTGTACTTCTTCAAAGACAGATTTATTAGTTCTTCTGGCAGTCTGTGGTATATTCAGTATTCTTCACCAACACCATAATTCAAATGAATCAGTTCTTATTTTGTTTTCCTTATTCACTGCCCAACAGTCACATGTATATGAAAAAAAAAATACCATAGCTTGGGTCAGGTGGACCTTAGTCCTCAAAGTGACTTCTTTGCTTTTTAACACTTTAAAGAGGTATTTTGTAGCAGATTTCCCCAATGCAAGAAAAACCACTGCCATCGCATCGACTCTGACTCATAGAGACCGTTCAGCGTAGAGTAGAACTGCCCCATAGGGTTTCCAAGGCTATAATCTTATACAGAAGTGGACTGACACATCTTTCTTCCATGGAGTAGCTGGTGAGTTCTAACTACCAACGTTTTAGTGAGCAGCAGAGTGCTTTAACCACTGTGCCACCAGGGCTCTTCGCTCAATGCAATACGTTATTTGATGTCTTGATTACTGCTTCCATGGGCAGTGGTTGTGGATCCAAGAAAAATGAAATCCTTGACAACTTCAGTATTTTCTCCATTTATCGTGATGTTGCTTATTGGTCCAGTTGTGAGGATTTTTGTTTTCTTTATGTTGAGGTGTAGTCCGTACTGAAGGCTGTAGTCTTTGATCTTCAACAGTAAGTGCTTCAGGTTCTCTTCACTTTCAGCAAGTGAGGTTGTATCATCTGCATAACCCAGGTTGTTAATGAGTCTTCCTCCAGTTCTGATGCTACATTCTTCTTCATATAGTCCAGATTCTCAGACTATTTGCTCAGCATATAGATTGAATAAGTACAGTGAAAGGATACAGCCCTGATGTACATCTTTCCTGATTTTAAATCATGCAGTATCCCCTCGTGCTGTTGGAACAACCACTTCTTGGCCTATGTATGAGTTCTACATGAGCACAATTAAGTGTTCTGGGATTCCCATTCTTTGCAATGTTCATAATTTGTTATGATCCACACAGTCATATGCCTTTGTATAGCCAATAAAACACAAGTAAACATCTTTCCGACATTCTCTGCTTTGAACCAAGATGCATCTGACATAATCAATGATATCCCTGGTTCCATGTCCTCTTCTGAATCCAGCATGAATTTCCGACAGCTTCCTGTCGATGTACTGCTGTAACTGCTTTTGAATAATCTTCAGCAAAATTTCACTTGTATGTGATATTAATGATATTGTTCAATAATTTCCACATTCTGTTGGGTCACTTTTCTTTGGAATGGGCACATATATGGATCCTTCCAGTTGGTTGGCCAGGTAGCTATCTTCCAAATTTCTTGGCATAGACAAGTGAGTGCTTACAGTGTTGTATCCATTTGTTGAAACATCTCAATTGATATTCTGTCAATACCTGGAACCTTATTTTTCAACAATGCCTTCAGTGCAGCTTCGACTTTCCTTCAATACCATCTGTTCTTGATTATATGCTACATCCTGAAATAGTTGAATGTCAACCAGTTCCTTTTGGTACAGTGACTCTGTGTATTCCTTCCATCTTCTTCTGATGATTCCTGTGCCATTCAATATTTTGCCCATAGAATTCTTCAGTGTTGCAATTTCAAGTTTGAAGTTTTTCTTCAGTTCTTTCAGCTTAAGAAATGCTGAGCGTGTTCTTCCCTTTTGGTTTTCTAACTCCAGGTCTTTGCACATTTCATTGTAATACTTTACTTTGTCTTCTTGTGCTGCCCTTTTAAATCTTCTGTTCAGCTCTTTTACTTCATCATTTCTTCCATTCACTTTAGCAACTCTACATTCAAGACCAAGTTTCAGAGTCTCTTCTGACATCCATTTTGGTCTTTTCTTTCTTTCTTGTCTTTTTAATAAGCTTTTTTTTCTTCATGTATGATGTCCTTAATGTCATCCCACAACCTGTCTGGTCTTCGGTCATTAGTATTCAGTATGTCAAATCTATTCTTGAGATAGTCTCTAAATTCAGATAGGATATACTTAAGGTCATACTTTGGATCTTGTGGACTCTTTAAAAATATTTTCAGCTTCAAATTTAACTTGCATCTGAGCAATTGTTGATCTGTTCCACAGTCAGCTTCTGGCCTCATTTGACTGATAATAACGATAACATCAGCAAATTACAAGCTGCAATATTGTATGTAGTACATGATAGTATCAATTAAAAAAAAAAAAACTGAAACCCATTACATTCAAGTTGATTCCAACACATAGAGACCCTATAGGACACAGCAGAACTGCCCCATAGGGTTACCAAAGACGACTGGTGGATTCAAACTGGAGACCTTTTGGTTAGCAGGCAAGCTCTTAACCATTGCACCACCAAGGCTCTGTTAGTACCAAGACCAAAAAAAAAAACAAAGGAAACCACTGGTGGATTCGAACTGGATACTTTTTGGTTAGCAGGCAAGCTCTTAACTATTGCACCACCAGGGCTCTGTTAGTACCAAGAAGATATTAAAAAAAAAAAAAAAGTGGAGGGTTGTAAGTGTGGTTCATCTTAACTCCAATACATCGTAAGTCAGGGACTACCTGTATGTGTATATGTATGTGTGCGTGTGTATGTGTGTGCATGTGTGTGTCTGTATGTATGTATATATGTGTATATATATAAGAGAGACTGGACGTAAAGTTAGCAAAATGCTAACATTGCTCTTCTCTCAATGGCAGTTGCATTGATAATTTTTATGTTATTTATATATTCCTGTATATTTTAAATCTATCGTAAATATGTATTACATTTATAATTAGAATCAATCAATCAACAATATTAAAATAATTAAAAAATACTATGAAAAGTCAGGTAATTATGTCCATAGTAGAAAGAGATGTGTATGTTTAACTGAGAAAAGAATTAAGGGTAGAGAAGGTTTGCTGAAGTGTATTGGCTGATTTCATGTGATTGAGGGACTATCAACTAGAAGAAAGGATAATCATATTTATGGGGCAGATAATGTTATGTTTATTAATGTTAGAAGCATTTCAGGTCAACATGGAAAGTTACTCCTTAACAGTTAAAATGGAATTAGATAGGAATGCATTACTCTGTACTGCTTAAAGAATCTTACTGGCAATGGTGTGATAAACGGGATTATTTGTCTCCCATAACATGAAATCTGAACAGGGTCAATTAAATGACTCTACGAAGCCTTCAGAGACCTAAGCTCCTTCTGTTTCCCCACTCTGCCATTCTTGGTTCTCTGGCTTTTATCCTCATATTTGTTACTTTCAAGTCTCCAGAGGCTGCTGAATCTTCAGCAATTGTATCCACATTCTTGGGCAAAAGGAAAAGATGGGGCAGAAGACAGAAGGGTGTGCAGCAGCTTTCCCTTTATATCAGGAAATCCAAAATTGTTTAAGAATACTGCCTAGCAAACTTCCACTTTCATCTCATGGGCCAGGACTGCCATATGTCAAGTACCTTCTAGCCAGAAGGTAGCTAGGGAACACAGGGTTGTTGGTAACGTTGGTTCAGCCAGCTTACAGTGTCTGTCACAGCTACCCTGTAAGGTTGTGAGTTTCTGGTCCTTGGATGTGTACAGAAGCACAAAGAATGCCCTGTGTGAGTCGGGCAGATTTTTGTAGTTCCTTTAGATCTCAGTCCTTAGAGACTATTATTCCGGTCGTATTTTGGCAGAATTACAGGTCCACGGAAAAATGATAAGAGAGCAATGTCCCAATTTTCTATCCATGGTCAAGGTCAGGCTTGACTGACTATATTTAGACTGGGGTGGAGGATGAGACGTCAGATTTGCTTGGAGAAGTGGTGGTACCATTTTTAAATCAAAGAATCTGGTGAAGGAATGATATTTAGGAAGAAGATACCTAGATGGAAAGATATACCAACAAATTAAGTGTATTTCTTCTTAATGACCATAAAGTAATGGCTTTAAACTTTTTAATGTCCTGAATTGTTGAAACAATTCTGCTGGTTGAAGCAGACAAGAATTTTTCTCTTCATTAGTCAGTATAGGCACAGGGCCTAGAGCCTATAAGCTTTACAACTTTATAGTATCTGATACGTGAAAAGAAATTATTGACACCAAAGTATGAAAATAAAACCAAAATTTGAAAACAGTAAATTTTTAGTTAAATATACCTGAAATGTTAGTTTTATTCACTGCTACATTTAGAATTTATTTAAAAATATCATTCTATTTGAAAACAGTTTGTATTTGGGGATTATTATGCCAGTTTGTGAGGATTTCTAATTATGTACAAAGATTGCTAAACAATCAGCCTCTAAAAAAAGTAGTGACTCATAGCCAAATAATTTTTAATTAATTTTTAAAATATTTTCAAATGTTTACAGCAAAAATTTTTATTTAAAATAAGAGTAGGATAAATAAAAGAATCACATGATCATATCAATCAACACAGAAAAGGCATTTGATAAGTCCAATACCCATTCCTAATAAAAATTCTCAATAAAATAGAAATAGAAGGGAAATTTCTCAACATATAGGACATCTATACAAAAACAACAGCCAACATCATTCTCAACAGAGAGAGCTGAAAACATTCCCTTTGAGAACAGGAACAAGACAAGGATGCACTTTATCACCACTCCTGTTTAACATTGTGCTGGAAGTCCTAGCTAGAGGAATAAGGCAAGAAAAAGAAATAAAAGGCATCCAAACTGGTAAGGAAGAAGTAAAACTACCCCTATTTGCAGGTAGTATGATACTATACACAGAAAACTCAAAAGACTCCATGAGAAAACTACTGGAACTGATAGAAAGATTTTGCAAAGTAGTAGGATACAAGAGAAACATGCAAAAATCAGTTGTATTCCTACACACCAATAAAAAGAGAACTACAAAAAGGAAGTCAGGAAGGCAATACCATTTATAATAGCCCATAAAAAATAAAATACTTAGGAATAAATCTAACCAGGATGTAAAGGACCTATACAAAGAAAACTAAATACTACTGCACGAAACCAGAAGAGACCTACATAAATTGAAAATCACACCATGCTTATGGATAAATTGAAAATCACACCATGCTTATGGATTAAAAAAAAAAAAAAAAGTGAAAATGTCAATTCTACCCAGAGCAGTCTACAAATACAATGCAATCCCGATCTAAATACCACAACATTCTTTAATGAGATTAAAAAACTAATCATTAACTTTATGTGGAAAGGAAAGAGGCCCTGGATAACTAAAGAAGAATAAAGTAGGAGACCTCGCACTACCTGACCTTAGAAACTACTGTACAGCTACAGTACTCAAAACAGCCTGGTACTGGTAAAACAACAGACACCTTTACCAATGGAACAGAATCGAGAACAGAAATGCAAATTCATCAACCTATGGTCACCTGATCTTCGAAAAAGGCCCGAGTTTCATTAAAGAGGGAAAAGGCAGTCTTTTTTAACAAACAGTGCTGTTAAAACTGGATGTCCATCTGTAAAAAAATGAAACGGAACCAATACCTCCCCCCAAACATAAAAACTAATTCAAAATGGATCAAAGACCTAAATATAAAACTAAAAACTATGAAGATCATAGAAGAAAAAATAGGGTCAAAGCTAGAGGCCCTAATACATGGCATAAATAGGATACAAACCATAACTAACAATACACAGACACCAGAAGATAAGGTAGATAACTGGGATCTTCTAAAATTAAACACTTATGCTCATCAAAAGACTTCAACAAAAGAGTATAAAGAGAACCTATAGATTGGGGAAGAAAAATTGGCTATGACAGATTCAACAAAGGTCTAATCTCTAAAATGTATAGGAAAATCCAACGCCTCTTGGGTTTTGGGCTACAACAAAAAGATCAGCAATCCAATTAAAAAGCGGGCGAAGAATTAAAAGAGACACTTCACCAAAGAAGACATTCAGGCAGCTAACAGACAAAAGAGGAAATGCTCCCAATCACTAGCCATTAGAGAAATGCAAATCAAAACTAGAGTGAGATACCATCTCACCCCAATACTGGCACCAATCAAAAAAACAGAAAATGACAAAGTTGGAGAGGCGGTGGGGAGATTGAAACTTATGCACTGCTCGTGCAAATGCAAAGTGGTACAACCATTTTGGAAAATGATGTAGCACTTGTTAAAACAGCTAGAAATAGAAACATCATACAATCCAGCAATCCCACTGCTGGGAATATATCCTAGAGAAATCAGAGCCATCACACAAATAGTCACTCATGAACACTCATGTTCATTTGTAACATTATTCACAATAGCAAAACAATGGAAATAATCTAAGTGCCCATCAACGGGTAAATGGATAAACAAATTATGGTACTTACACCAGTAGAATACTATGCAACAGTAAAAAACAATGATGAATCTGTGAAATATCTCACAACATGGATGAATCTGGAGGGCATTATGGTGAGTGAAATAAGGCAGTCACAAAAGGACAAATACTGTATGGTACCAGTATTATACAAATGCATGGAAAGGTTTACACACAGAAAGAAACAATCTTTGATGGTTACTATCTCCCACTTGTTTGTCAATTTGTCAAACTGTGGGGGCTTGTGTGTTGCTGTGATGCTGGAAGATATGCCACCAGTATTCAAACACAAGCAGGATCACCCATGGCAGACAGATTTCAGCTGAGCTCACAGACTAAGGTAGACTAGGAAGAAGGACCTGGCAGTCTACTTCTGAAAAGAATTAGCCAGTGAAGACCTTATGAATAGCAGCAGAACATTGTCTGATATAGTGCCATATGATGAGTCCCGCAAGTTAGAAAGCACTCAAAATATGACTAGAGAAGAGTAGCATTCTCAAAGTAGAACTGACCTTAATGACATCGATGGAGTCAAGCTTTTGGGGCCTTCATTTGCTGATGTGCCACGACTCAAAATGACAAGAAACACCTGCAAACATTCATTAATAATCAGGACATGGAATGTATGAAGTATGAATCTAGGAAAATTGGAAATCGTCAAAAGTGAAATGGTATGCATAAATATCAATGTCCTAGGCCTTAGTGAGTTGAAATGGACTGGTGCTGGCCATTTTGAATTGGACAATCATATGGTCTACTACTCCGGGAATGACAACTTGAAGAGGAATGGCATTCGATTCATCATCAAAAAGATCATTTCAAGATCTATCCTGAAATACAGTGTTTGTCAGGGATGGGATAATACCCTACACTTACAAGGAAGACCAGTTAATGCGACTATTATTCAAATTTACACACCAACCACTAAGGCCAAAGATGAAGAAATTGAAGATTTTTTACCAACTTCTGCAGTCTGATATTGATCGAATATGCAATCAGGGTGTGTTGATAATTACTGGTAATTGGAATACGAAAGTTGGAAACAAGAAGGATTGGTATTTGGAAAATATAGCCTTGGTGATAGAAACAATGCCAGATATCACATGATAGAATTTTCAAGACCAACAACTTCTTCATTGCGAATACCTTTTTCACCAACACGAATGGTGACTGTACACATGAAACTCATTAGATGGAAGACACAGGAATCCAATTGACTATATCTGTGGAAGGAGACTATGGAAATGCTTGATATCATCAGTTAGAACAAGGCCAGAAGCTGACTGTGGAACAGAGTATCAGTTGCTCACATGCAAGTTCAAGTTGAAACAGAAGAAAATTTGAAGTCCACGAGAGCCAAAGTACAACCTTAAGTATATCCCACCTGAATTTAGAGATCATTTCAAGAATAGATTTGATGCTTTGAACACTATTGACCAAAGACCAGATGAGTTGTAGAATGACATCAAAGACATCATACATGAAGAAACCAAGACGTCATTAAAAAGACAGGAAAGAAAGAAGAGGCCAAAATGGATGTCAGAAGAGACTCTGAAATTTGTTTTTGAATATCAAGTAGGTAAAGCGAAAGGAAGAAATGATGAAGTAAAAGAACTGAACAGAAGATTTCAAAGGGTGGCTTGAAAAGACAGAGTATTATAATGACATGAGAAAAGACCGGAAGATAGAAAACCAAAAGGGAAGAACACACTCAACGTTTGTCAAGCTGAAAGAACTGAAGAAAAATTCAAGCAAAGTTGCAGTAGTGAAGTATTCTACAGGAAAGTTTTAAATGATCCAGGAATCATCAAAAGAAGATGCAGGGAATAGAGTCACTATACCAAAAAGAATTGGTCAGTGTTCAACCATTTCAGGAGGTAGCATATGATCAGGAACCAACAGTACTGAAGGAAAGGGTCCAAGCTGTATTGAAGGCATTGGTGAAAAACAAGGCTTCAGGAATTGACGGAATACCAATTGAGATATTTCAACAAATGGATGCAGCACTGGAAGTGCTCACTTGTCTATGCCAAGAAATTTGGAAGATAGCTACCTGGCCAACTGACTGGAAAAGATCCATATTTATGCATATTCTCAAGAAAGGTGATCCAACCTAATGCGGAAATTATCAAACAATACCATTAATATCACATGCCAGCAAAATTTTGCTGAAGATCATTCAAAAGCAGCTGCAGCAGTATATCAACAGGAAACTGCTAAAAATTCAAGCCGGATTCAGAAGAGGTCGTGGAACCAGGGATATCATTGCTGATGTCAGATGGATCCTAGCTGAAAGCAGAAAATACCAGAAAGATGTTTACCTATGTTTTATTGACTATGCAAAGGCATTTGACTGTGAGGATCATAACAAATTACGGATAACATTGCGAAGAATGAGAATTCTGGAACACTTAATTGTGCTCATGAGAAACCTGTACTTAGGCCAAGAGGCAGTCATTCAAACAGAACAAGGGAATACTGTGTGGTTTAAAGTCAGGAAAGGTATGGGTCAGGGTTGTGTCCTTTTCACCATACCTATTCAATCTGTATGCTGAGCAAATAATCCAAGGACCTGGACTATATGAAGAAGAATGCACCATCAGGCTTAGAGGAAGACTCATTAACAACCTGTATTATGCAGATAACACAACCTTGCTTGCTGAAAGTGAAGAGCACTTGAAGTACTTACTGATGAAGATCAAAGACCACAGCCCTCAATATGGATTATACCTCAACACAAAGAAAACAAAAATCCTCACAACTGGACCAGTATGCAACATTATGATAAAGAGAGAAAAGATTGAAATTGTAGAGGATTTCATTTTTACTTGGATCCACAATCAACACCCATGGAAGCAACAGTCAAGAAATCAAAAGATGCGTTGCATTGAGCAAATCTGCTACAAAAGACCTCTTTAAAGTGTTGAAAAGCAAAGATGTCACCTTGAGGACTAAGGTGTGTCTGACCCAAGTCATGGTGTTTTTAATCAATTCGTATGCATGTGGAAGTTGGAAGATAAATACGTTGGACCGAAGAAGAATTGACACCTTTGAGTTGTGGTGTTGGAGAAGAATATTGACTATACCATGGGCTGCCAAAAGAATTAACAAATTTGTGTTGGAAGAAGTACAACCAGAATGCTCCTTATAAGCAAGGATGGTGAGACTACGTCTCATATACTTTCGAGATATTATCAGGAGGAGATCAATCCCTGGAGAAGGACATCATGCTTGGTAAAGTGAAGGGGTAGTGAAAAAGAGGAAGACCCTCAATAAGATGCACTGACACACTGGCTGCAACAGTGGGCTCAAGCATGACAACAATTGTGAGGGTGGTGCAGGATCAAGACGTGTTTCATTCTGTTGTACACAGGGTCAGTATGCATCAAAACTGACTTGACAGCACCTAACAACAACAGGGAGGGATGGGGTGGGGAAGATAAAATACTAACTAGACTATGGGTAACTCTAGTAAAGGTAAGACAGTACACAATACTGGGGAAGTTAGCACAACTTGAACAAGGCAAGGTCATGGAAGCTTCATAGACACATCCAAACTCCCTGGAGGACCAAATTACTGAGCTGAGGGCTGGGGACGATGGTCTCAGGAGACATCTAGCTCAATTGGCATAACATAGTTTATAAAGAAAATGTTCTATATCCTAGTTTGGTAAGTAGCATCTGGGGTCTTAAAAGCTTGTGAGCAGCCATTTAAGATACTCCATTGGTCCCACTCCTTCTGAAGCAAGGGAGAATGAAGAAAACCAAAGACACAAGGGAAAGATTAGTCTGAACGACCGATGGACCACAACTACCACACAGTCTCCACCAGACTGAATCCAGCACAACTAGATGGTGCCCGGCTACCACCACCAGCTGCTCTGACACAGTTCATGATAGAGAGTCCCAGACAGAGCTGGAGACAATTGTAGCACAAAATTCTAACTCACAGAAAAAAGACCAGACTTACTGGTCTGACAGAGACTTACAAATCTTGAGAGTATGACCCCCAGGACCCCTTTTAACTCAATACTGAAGTCACTCCTGAGGTTCACCTTTCAGCCAAAGATTAGATAGGCCCATAAAACAAACAATAAAACATGTATCTGAACCACAGATTCAAGACTAACTGAGCACACCATCCCAGGGGCAAGAATGAGAGGGCGGAAGGGGACAGAAAAGCTGGATGAATGGGAATGGGGAAACCTACGTCCAGAAGGGGAGAGTGTTGACACATTGTGGGGTTGGCAGCCAGTGTCACAAAACAATACGTTTATTAGTTGTTTAATGAGAAATTAATTTGCTCTGTAAACCTTCATCTGAAGCACAATAAAAAGTATTTAATATTCTCCCCCCCAAAAATAAATAAATGTGGGGAGGGGATGATAAGCGGGAATGCCTTGGAGTAATAGCCAATTGTTTTTACTTTTCCCTTCCTTCATCAGCAGCCTCAGAGGCCACCAAGAAATCCCTGGTCTTAGGAGAATGAGTTGAAAATTGGTGCCTTTCAGTGACTTTGGGCTTTGGTCTAGCAACTGTCCATATTTTCCTGTTAATGCTTTCCATTAGTCCAGTCTTGTTCAAGTTACTTAATATAGCTCAATACATTATCCCTTTCCAGAAAGACAGTAGGTCTTTAATATGTATGTGGAATTGCCTCTTCTGCAAAAACGAGCCTGATTTTAATGAGCACATCTAATAGGCTGGTGTAAAATAACAGATCAGTTCACTAGAGTGTGTGCAGAACTTTGTGCATCTCATTTCAGCGAATGGTTGTGGGTTCTGACTTGGAGAGACAGCACATAAGCCTCCAAAGTTCATATCTTCTAATAAACAATGAGTCTGCATGACAACTTTTCAAAATCTATTACATACTAGTAGCCCTGGTTTTACACAGTGTGCATATTAAACAGATGATAGTTGATTCTGGGCAGAATTAGAGACAGTATTATATACTTCAATTCATGCCAGGAAAAGACTCTTTTGATAGCTTATTGTAGCCAAGAACAGAAGCAGTTAGCTATATAATCCCCAGCCGGAGATCAGGTGCCAAAATTAATTCATGCAAGAATAAAACGGGTTGGCATCTTAGTGTGAAGTCCATAAGCTCTAGGGGAAATGCACATAAAAATACTGTGTAGCTTGGCTTAGTAGGGTTATAGTTCAATTCTGAACTGGCTAGTTAACTTTACAGTAAGAAAAAAAAACTGTTGTGCAGTTGGAGTACATCTCATAAGCACATGGAAAAATGCCATGAAGAAAGCAGGGATGGTTTTCCATAACCTCAGGGTGCACATGACTTTATATAGCAAACTGACTTGTCAAATTTGTGGGTTACACACAGCTTGGTGAGCTGGCTAATGCAGTGGATGACAGAATCAAGATTCAAAAAGACCTCAACAGGGGGAACTGATGAGCAGCAATGCTGAAGACTAAATTTAAGAGGGATAAATGTAAATTCCTGTATTTGGGTTAAAAAAAAAAAAAAAGCAACTTCTTTCTTGCTCCCATCCAATTCATTATCCACACTGCAGCCTGGGTCAGCATTTTAAAACACAGATGTGATCATGTCATTTTCTTACTAAAAATCCCTTAACAGCTTCTCATTTCCCTTAAGATAAAGACAAAACTCATTAATGTGGTTATCCAGCTCCTTCATGACTGGCCCCTTCCTTCCTCCTCCACCTAGTCTCTCTCCCTCATGCTGAGCACTGCAGGCATACAGAAGGTCTTTGGCTTTCATCTGTGGGACCTCGTCTTTGGGCTTTCATACCCCTTCAGTCCAAAACATACTTTCACCCTTCCCTTTGCATCTCCAACTGTCAAAGCCATCAGGAAGGCTCAGTTCCTAGACTAGGTTTAGCCTCTTCATTATCTATTTTTAAGGCTCCCTGACCATCCTTGTTTCATGCAACAAATATTTATTGAGCACCTTCTATGTAGAAACCCTGGTGACATAGTGATTAAGAGCTATAGCTGCTAACCAAAAGGTAAGCAGTTCAAATCAACCACGTGCTCCTTGGAAACTCTATGGGGCAGTTCTGCACTGTCTTAAAAGGTCACTGTGAGTTGGAATCAACTCGACGGCAACGGGTTTGGTTTTTTTGGTTAACTACGTGGTAGGCGCTGTTCTAGGCCCTGGGGATAGGCTATGAATAAAACAAAGCCCATGTCCACATGGAGCTTACATCCTAGGGGGAAGATGTCAGGCAGTGATTAGAACTGTGGAAAAAAAAGAAGCAGGAGGAGGAGATAGTGAAGAGAGCTGAGGTTGACAGACCCTACTTTAGATACGGTGGTCAAAGAGGGTCTCTCTGGTGAGGTGCCATCAGTGGAGACAAAGATGAAGGGGAGGACTGAGCTTTGTGGTTATCTGGGAGAACAGCACTACTAGCAGAGAAAGGAAGGGCATGCTTGGCACGTTTGAGGAACTACAGTAAGGTGAGGCCAGAATGGGTGAAGTACATTCAGCAAGGAGGAAGGCTGTGCAGAATGAGGTTGGAGAGTCCACCAGGGACCAAACCAGGCAGAGCTTGGAGGCCACAGGAAGCCTTTGGATTTTATGCTAAATATGATTGGATGTGATTGGGAGATTTTGAGCAAGAGGTAATTGTGATAAGACTGTTTTTGTTTTAAAAGAATTATACTGCCTTCTGTGTGGAAAATAGACTATGGGGAGTAAATGCAGAATCCCAAGGAGTTGTTACACCTGTCAAGGCCAGAGGTGAATGTAGGTTTGACCAGGAAGGTTTCCTAACCCTTTTCACACTTCATTTTGTGACTACTTGTGTGAGATCCACCTGCCAGTGCAGGGGTCATTCATGACTGTCTCACTCACTTCCACAATCCTAGCACTTAGCCTGGTGCCTGACACATCACTGGTCCTCCATAAATACTTGTTGAATGAAGAAGACCTGGATTAAGAGCAGTTAATACATAAAGGACATCAGGGTTTTAGTTGACTGCACACTTGATAAGCCAGCAACAGTTCAGTGTGGCTGCCAAAAAAGCCAGCGCTGCTTAGGTTCCATTAAAAAGGTGGAGGAGGGGTCAAAAAGAGAGGTGTGAGTCCCAGGGCACTCTGTGCTACTTTTACTACATCTAAACTATCGATCTTTTTTTTTTCCTTCTGTCTTCTTTCTTTTTATTAATAGCATCTCTCAGTCACGCAGACCACACACTCAGGATTCATCTGCGATTCCTTCTGCTGCTTCATTCTGATGTTCAATCAATAAATTCTTTATGATAATTGCTTAGATTTTTTTCTTTTTCTTTTTTTTTTTCTACTGCTCTGACACCATCCGAATAATCTGTGCCTCTTCTTGCTAGAAATTTTTCAGGAGTAGGAGACTCAAAACCTCAACTACAACCTATTACAATTCTGTTTCTTATTTCTGAGAGTAGCAACAACCATTTTTAAGAGCCATCCTGTGCTTTTTCATATAGTTTTTATTACATTTTACTTTAGGAGATAGCAATGACTAATAGTAGAAATACGTAGTTCTTGATGACAAAACCACTAGCAAAACCTTAGCTTCTTGTTATTCACAAAACAGAAGGAACACATGCTTGGAAGTCAGGAAACCCTTTAGATCCCAGCTATGCCACTTGCTAACTCTGCGAAACAATCCTTCTCAGCCTCAGTTTCTTCTTCTGTAAAATGAAGATAATGCCCCACTCATGGAGTTTTTGTAAGGATCAAACGAGATAACGTATGTGGAAATGCTTAGCATGATATCTGACACATGGTAAGTTGGTAATTCATATTAGTTTTCTTTCTTCTTACCCCTATTAATGAAAAAGATTAGTAGATGACATGTAAATGTACATTATAAATAGTGAAATTAGAGGTGGGTTCTTTCACTGGTTAATAGTGAATAGTGGTTGCTTGTTGTATGACCCATAGGGTAGCCTATGTCCTTTCTTTCCTATGGTTTAATCATTTTCGACTTCTTGCTGACAAATAGAAATATTTCTCAAGGATATGGGAATCTTGAGAGTTTTTCTAGTCTGAGTAGTAAAAATAGCCCAAGCTTGGTAGATCCAAAGGATGCACACGGAAAAGCTTTCCTTGACAGAGTTTCACACAAGTATCTTTACCATGTCACAATTAAGAAAAGACAGGGCATAGACTTCTTATAACTGACCTTAGTCATATAACCTTTGTCAAACTGTAACTGTTTATCATGGGAAAATGAATAAAATATTATTTTTGCCTTCATTGTGGTTGCTCACAAATCAACATAACACAGAGAAGAAAGTGGTTCATATTCTTGGAGGCAAAGTTAAAGTTCTCTGGGGTAGAAAGAAATGGAGAGAGTATTCTAGAAAGAGGATATGAGCAGCTGGGCCCACATCCATATGGAGGTCTGTGGCATTTACAACAAACCAGATACCAGGATTCATTCAATAAACTCAGTAAAAGATGAATATAGGAAAAAATGAGAAGAAGGGTAAATGTGTTCAAACCTCGAATACCAGGTTAAGGAGACTATTATTTCTAGGCAGCTGAGCATTTGTGAGGGTTTTGAGTAGGTTAGAAAAATGATGAGAGCGATATGTAGCATGGGTTAGTATGGATGTGGTATGTAAGATACACAGTAATGTTGGGGAAATGAAGGCACGTCAAGAACAAATTGGAGGCTATTGCAAAAGTCCAGCCATGGATTGATGAAAGCCTTGGGTTCGGGTCTGAGAAACCTGTGAGGGAAAGCTTGAAAGCGGTCATCTGTAACTGCTGCACAGGAAGATAGCATATGTAGTGTCAGGACAGTGAGTAGCCTTTACTAGGCATGGTTTCCTTTCAGTCCCCCAGCTCTGCTGTATTCTCACTGTGGCCCTATATTCCAAAATTAAAAAAAATAAAAAACCTTGCCTAGTCACAGCATCGATTTCATAATACCACTGTGGAGAACAGAAGCAGACAATGAGACCTCCAAAGAATATTGCCCTCAGTCACTGGCCACATTCTTAGCTCAGTGTTCTCTCTGTTACACTTTGGGTGATAGTTTCTTATATGGCCTTAGAGCTGCTGGTTCTGTGATTTTGTGATTTAGAAAATGGTAGTTAGGGTCCTTATGAATTGGAATCAACTCGATGGCAGTGGGTTTGGATTTTTTTTTTTTTTTAGTTATGAGGAATGGGTTAAGAAACATACATGTAAAATGTATTTTAGAGATTTATTCAAAGATATTTTCAAGTATATTGACTATTTTGCAACTTATTCCAGAGAAGTTAAATAATACTATACCTTGTTATAAATTTAATATCACCTTTTTCACTCCCTAAGATGAGAGATGGAGCTGAGAGTTCAGGGAAACCAAAGGCGGTTAGAGTGTGCAGGGCAAAGCACCAGAGGAGAGACATCTGCATAGGGAGAAAACTACAGAGCTCTCAGAGCTTCCTGTGAGTATTATACAAAGTACTGATCAGAGCATGCCTGTGAGGAAACTACCAAGGCTGAGGAAAAAAACACCCAAAGGATTCAAGGGAATAGTATTCAGAGTTCATACAACACCAAGAATGCTGCAGTTCCCACCAACAAAATTGGAAAAACCTCGTAATCTTCAATACATTGACTAGAGATTGCAGAAGGGGTTTTATGAATTGAACTGTGTCCTAAAAAAAGATATGTTGAAGTCATAACCTCTGTACCTGTGAATGAGACCTTGTTTGGAAATAGGGTCTTTGAAGATGTTAGCAGTTACCATGAGGTCATATAGGAATGGGATGTTCCTAATCCTCCATGACTTTTCTTCTCATAAAAAAGGGAGAAGATAGATACGGGGAGACAAGAGGAGGATGGTCGTATGATGTTGGAGGCAGATGTAGATGCAGCTGCAGGCCAAGGAATGCCAAAGATTGCAGGAGGCCACCAGAAGCTGGGAGAAAAGATTCAAACAGTCTGTCCCTCAGAGCCCTCAGATATGATCAACACAGCCCATACCCTGATTTGGACTTCTCTCCTCCAGAACTGAGAGAATAAATTTCCATTCTTATAAGCCATCCAGCTTGTGTTATTTTGTTAGGCAGCCCTAGGATACTAGTACAAGGCCCAGGCCTCTTGAGTGGGGTATATCAAGTCCTGAACAAGATAAAATTCATCAGGAGGACATAACAATTTAAAGTATTTATGTGTCTTGTAACAGAGCTTCAAAAATATGAGACAAGAACTCATAGAATGACAGGGAAAGAAGGACAAATCCAGTTATAGTTAAAGATTTCAACATCCTCTCTAAATAACTGAAAGAGCAGATAGACCACAGACAGGTCACAGTAGCATGGACATTGCTCAGTCCCATGCCATCCTCATGGCCAGTTGTGGATCAGACCATTGTGATCCACAGGGTTTTCATTGGCTGATTTTCAGAGGTAGAGTACCAGGCCTCTCTTCGTAGTTCGTCTTAGGTTAGAAGCTCCAGTGAAACCTGTTCAGCGTCACATGTAAGCTTCCACTTACAGACAGGTGGTGGCTGTGCCTGAGCTGCATTGGCTAGGGCTCAGACTCCCCATGGAAGGCAAGAATTCTAGCCCTGGACCACCATTGCCCCCCAGTAAGTGTTTTATAGGAAGAAATAATAGCAATTTTACAGAAAGTCTTCCAGATGTTTAAAGAGGAGGAAATAGTTCCACAACTCATTTCATGAAGCCAGCATTACCCTGATACTAAAACCAAACAAAGGCATTAGATCTAAAGAAAACTTCAAATTGATATTCCTCATGAATAGATGTAACGTTCTTTTTATAAAATTTAACAAATTGAACCTAACGATATATAAAAAAAGAGAATATATTATGTCTAAATGAAGTTTACCCCATGTATTAAACATTGGCTTAACATTTGAAATCAGTCACCACAATTTACATATTAACAGACTGAAAAAGAAAAGCCGTATCATCATCACATCAGTAGACACAGAAAAAACATTTGACAAAATCCAGTATCATTTAATTAAAGATAAAAACTTTAGGAATATCATTTGGGGGCAAATTTTTGATACAATTATAAAGTAAAGCAAGAAAGGTAAGTGTAAAATCAGAATTGTGGTTACATCTGTGCAAGGAAGGAAAGGAATGAAATTGAGGTGAAACACCCATGGGGCTTGAACGGTAAAATAATTTTTTCTTAAACCAAGTGGTTGATATACAATGTTTGTTATATTATTGTCCATTATACCTTACACAGATGTTATAAATATTTTTATATTTATTAAATTCAGTATTTAATAATAATAATTTTTAGATGTATTTTAGGGATGTTTCTAAAGATACATAACAGAAAGGCATTTATTTACTCAATTTACTGCTTTGGAATTCATAGCATTTGTGTATTGAAAGGCGAGCTCTTTGTACCAAGTATTCAGTTTTTTTAGAAAGGTAATGTGATAGTTTCTGTGAACAGAGGGAACTGTAATTTCAAGTGCCATTATCATGTGGAGTAACAGTGTGATTAGTGCCAAAAAGCAGAAAAATAAATATAAAGGAACTAAAACCCCAGTGATCAGTCACATATGACTGGTTCATTAGAGAAAGACAAAGAGGTATATTTAGCCTACCAATCATTTTTTCTTACTACATTTGCACCATTCACTACTCAAAATGTAAGTGATTTTATATTTATTTCAAACAGTTGTGCCATGTTTTGATCTTTACTTAGACCTTTATTTAGATTCTGGGGAACGCAAACCATGTTTCTCATAAACACAGACTCCAGTCTTCTTGCCCTACCCCTTTGTTGCCAGAAACGTATCTGCAGATTGCACCATAGAATTTTACAATGTTTATACACATTTATGCTACACCATTCATATAACCATATGTGTACCACAGTGAACATTTGTCCCATACATTAGTCTAGAATCCGTCGCTGACTGGAGATATCACAAATACTGCTTCCTTTCCTTACTCTACATATATTACATTCATTAATTCAGCAAATATATATGAGTACCTAAAAGGTTCCTAGGCATGAAAACAAAGGCATATGCCCTCCTTAAGGTGTTTATAATTTAGTATGGAACAGACACACACACACACACACACACAAAAAATTGGACACTTACAAATTACTTTGGTCCATAAGCTCAGCCTAGAAGGAAAAGAAGGGGTACTGGGACACGACGACATTTGGGAAGGGTTTTAAAGCATGTTTGGCAGGCAACAAGAGACTGGATGGATGAGCTATCATTATAGTCCAGAAATAATCATATGTGCTATTTGTATATCATACAGATGCATTAAGTTGTATGGCCTGTTCAAAAACATACTCCTGGTGTGTCAGAGTCCAGAGGATCTGGCCAAAATGGTGAGATGTGAAAAATCATCATCATCCATTTTTGAGCACCTACTTGTGCATGGGGTTGCCGTAAGTCAGGGGCTGACTGGACAGCAGCAAACGACAACTTCTACCACTTCCATGATGAGTTTTTACATCTTATAAGTTGCCTCATTGTATGAGATAGAGGGCATTATGTACATATTCCAAAAAGTTTAATAAGCTTGAAAAAGATCAACTCATTCTCACACATATAATTAACATCAGAATTCAGGTCTGTTTAACATCAAAGCTTGAGTACTTATACCCTTTTCAGGCTCCTTCCTTGCTATGACTTAAAAGGTGTCCCAGATGCTAAAAGTTGTCTTTGCTCCTCCTAGGGAAATTGGTTCAAGTGCTCAGTTACCTAAAACCTCATTGTTTTTGTGAACCATTAGGTCCATATAACCTACTCTGTTCCAAAGCAGCCTCTTCTTACCTTTATTTTACTAAACGTCACAAAACGTGGTATCAAACATGTTATGGCTTGTGTCTCCTCGTTAGATCCCAGGGTTGAGAATCTGATCCTTTTGAGAAAGACAGTGTTCATTGAATGGATTAAAAACAAATGAATTCATGAACTTAAAGAAATGAGTTAGTTTTCCCAATATGAACTAAAGACAATACTATAAGATCATATGAAAATTATTAGATTTTCCTAATTTCAGATTTGAGATCTCCTAAGGTTCACAGAAGAATAAAGGGAATTTTTAAGAGATCTTTGAAAAGCTGTGAGTATATGAATATAGTCAGATAGTGATGATGAGAATGGGCCCTTCATTTTCAGCCTCTGTCACCCTGGCTGGGAGATGGACTGTGATATTAGGAGGAAATTTCAGCTTCTGGGTTCTGATTAGCTTATTGTCAGAGCAGGAACCTATCCATGGAGGAGCCTGGCGCTTTTGGGGACGCTTGCTAAAAGGGGTGGCGAGGTGAACTTTTGTACATTATCTTGTACTAATTCCCTCACTCCTTTTCCAGCAAAAGTCCTGTTTTTTGTTTGTTTTCTTTTCAGAGACGGAAAAATTTTTCAACAAATGCAAATTAATGATGCTGAAAACTCAAAAAGTCTCCCTGAGGAGAAACAGTATGCCAAATAGTCATTGATATAAGAGAACACTGTAAATTGACGCAGTAATAGTTCCTGGAGGCTAAGGGGAGAACTTAATTTGCAACATGAAACAGTTTTGCAGTCCTTAGAAATTCTGGACATCAATCAGTGGTACAGAAATTGATCTGCTAAAGGAGAGAAAAATTGATTCTTAATATTGGCAACTACATCAAATTTTTTTTTTTTTTTTTTAAGTTCTGAAGGAACAACTCTTGGAAACAAGTTTATTAATCATTAAGGAATTACTTGATATTTAGTTTCCTAGAAAACTATCCTAAGAGAAGTGTTTCTGGCCTTATTAAATCCTATAGTTTTAGTGTGTCAAATATCACCTTAAAAATAGCAGTCTTTATTATGTCTAAGACACAGAAATCAAAAATTAAATGAACTAGAGTTGTCTGTAAAAGACATGCATTGCATCACATTTTACAGTGCTGCTTTGCATGAAAGTATCTCCATATGAAGTAGTGGGAATCTGAAACATTTGCATATTTCCCATTTGTGACATACTGTTGGCATTCTCAAAAAGAATAACTGTAGCTGATGGCAATTTTTATCTGAAGAGATTTGTGCATGTTAGCAATATACCATCTTCTGTCAACATAAGAAGAGCATATGGGGCCCATTAACTCACCAAATCTGCCACTGTTCTGCAAATTTTTATTAAGCGGACGCAGTCTGTAGTAGTCACTTACAGAATGCGTATCAAATGCTATCGGTAAGCAAGGGGATTGTTTTTCCCCTAGTGAGAAGGCATTGGAAGTGTTTAAGAAAGCTTGACAAAAGAATAAAACACTTTAAGTGATCACTATATTAATATACACGTGTCCTACTGGGAAGCCAATTCATGTAAGTATTATATGCACTTTAATGTTTGCCACTAACAAGTTCTCGGAATGCCATCTTTTATATAGATTTTTCCCCGTTTTTTCTTTATTTGTGGTTCCTCTCAATTCTAACAGTGAAGCTGGTTGAAAAGAAGTCAAAAGACACCAACACACCCTGTGTTTGCCTACGCTTATTTTTAAAAGGTACCTTCAGTGCTGAGCAGTTGTAATTAGCTTCAAAGGCCTACAACCAGGATAACTAGAATACAGGCCATCAGGCTGCTGTGTTTCTTCAAGTCTGCCTGGATCAGAAAATAACAAACATCCAGAAAATAACAAACATCCAAGCTAAAGAATATCCTCTTATTAAGCATCTTACTATAATTAAGTCAAATAGTGTCCATCATCTTGTGTTGAATGTCAGGAAGCATGAGGTTAGTATAGAAATTTTGTTATCTATTTTTTTTTTTTTTTAAATAGGAGTCCCCATCGTGCTGCAGTGGTTAAGAGCTTGGTTCCTAACCAAAAGGTTAGCAGTTCAAATACACCAGCAGCTCCTTGGAAACCCTATGGGGCAGTTCTATACTGTCTATAGGGTCGCAATGACTTGGGATCGACTCTATGACAATGGGTTTGAGGTTTTTTTTTTTTTTTTTTTGGTTTGGTTTTGGATGACACAAACCATTAAGCACCTGGCTACTAACCAAAAGGCTGGCAGTTTGAATCTACTCAGAGATACCTCAGAGGAGAGGCTTGGCGATTTACTTCCAAAAGATCACAGCCACAGGAAAACCCTATGGAGTGCAGTTCTACTCTGAAACACATGGGGTCTCCATGAGTTGGAATCAACTCAATGGCAATTCTTGTTAATCTAAGTCCAGAGAACTCTCAAGAGGAGCAAGTCCATGGTGCCCTCTAAGTATTAAAACAGTCGCAGTAAAAATATCTGTGATTTCTATCTTTGGAAGGATACAAAACATTTCATTGATACTTCTTCAGTTAGGATAATCAAGAGCAAGTATGATCAGGGCTTGAGTAAAGCTGAAAGATAAGAATGAGAACATAATAAGAACTAAAAGAAACAAACCCAAACCCGTTGCCATCAAGTCAATTCCAACTCATAGCAACCCTATAGGAGAGAGTCGAACTGCCCCATAGAGTTTCCAAGGAGCTCCTGGTAGATTCGAACTGCCAGCCTTTTGGTTAGCAGCTGTAGCTCTTAACCAGTAGGTCACCAGGGTTTCCATAATAGGAACTAGAAACTTAAAAAAAAGAAAAAAAATTCTCAGCAGAACCAGAACAACAACCTGGTTCTTGCTCCATCAACACTCCTTTACCTGATGCTTTTAGTTACGTTACTGCCTTGGAACAGAAGACCTTTCCTACGCCAGGCCCAGCTCATTTTTTAATCTCTTGTAAATGAGCCCTTTGTTTCAAATGACACACCTGTCTTATTCATAGTGCTCCCATTCCTATGGCTATGCTATCTAAATATTATGCAGTGAAACAACCAGACTTAAGCTCTAGCCCCAAGAGATAACTTTACAGTAGCTCTAAGGTAAAGTGAGTTATAAAGGATGTTGAGTATTAATTATAACACTTGTCATTTAAAAAAAAAAAACTTCGTGGTGTGTATAATTTTACCTCATTTTCTCATTTGCTGCTGCTATTTAAATTGCTTCTCAGCACTAAGCATGTATATAAAAGATGATTGTTCCCAATTTAACCTTTGAAATAAAAGTATTCTATTAGTTAAGTCATTACAGTTCCCCCTCTTTTCTATTATGTTTATTCATTTATCTTCTGCCCTAAAGATAGGCATCTGTGTTACTGAATATTCTGGAAAAAGACCCCTAATTTTTGTGCCTATCACTCATTTGGATTTTCAGCAGTTTTTTTAAATAGTTTCTGTTAGCATTCTACAGAATTTCACATTGTCAATTAAAATAACAAGCATTTCTACTAGAAATCATAGGCAGCATTCAGCCAAAAAGTTAAGGACATACCACGTAAAATGAATGTGGGAAATTTGCACTGTTTAAATTGGCATAGTTTTCTGGGATAATGTAAGTCTCTTAAATAAATAAGGAAACCCTGATGGCGTAGTGGTTAAGTGCTACGGCTGCTAACCTAAAGGTCGGCAGTTCAAATCCACCAGGCGCTCCTTGGAAACTCTGTGGGGCAGTTCTACTCTGTCCTATCGGGTCGCTACGAGTCAGAATCGACCCGACGGCAACAGGTTTTTTTTTTTTTTTTGTAAATAAATAAACCAGACAAAACAACAGCAGCAAAAAACCCTGCCTTTGGACAAATTCCTCTTTCACAGTAGCTCATATTAAGACCATATAGCCTAAGTGCTGTATTTCCTTCAGAAGTGAGCCATTTTTCCACTACAAGATGAACTAGGAGCCAGGTAAACTGGGTGGCAGCGCTGGCCGTGAGTGCTCCGTGGTATGAGTCCATGAGATAACATTCGGGGAAGTGCCTAGTGCCCTACCTGAAGCGTGGTATGCTTTCTCTACTCCTTTAGAATCCCAGGCAAGTTAAATCATAAAGACCACCACCACCATCATCAAATTCACTACCTTCATCACTCTCACAGCCTTCATTTATCAGAAGTTTTTGTTTGTTTTTCAAATTGAGAATTATGGCCCTGTGCTAAGTGTTTTTCTATATTTTAAAAACTTAGTTCCTACAACTCCATGTCTATTGTTTTTATCTGAGTTTTCAACTTGGGGAAACAGGCTAAAAAAAAAAGCTTAATAAATTGCCTGGCAGCGGTAGGATTCAACCTACATCTGTCTCGTTACTAACCAGCTTGTTACTTTGCCTTTCTACCTAACTTTTCATTAATAATTATGATAATAATGGCTAATATTATTAAATACTGTATCAGCATCTAAGTACTTCGCATATATTTACACATGTAATCTTCACCACAAACCTATGAAGTAAGCAATATTATCCTAATTTTATGTATCAGGAGATGGAGGCACAGAGAGTTAAAGTAACTTGTACATAACTAGTAAGTGCCTGAGCCAGGATTTTAACTCAGACAGATGGCTCCCCATCTGTGAAATGGGGATGAATAATTTAGTTTGAACCCATTAGAATTCTAGATTTCTGAACATGCTAAACAAAATTACAGCTAACACTTAAGATTGCTCACCACAGAAAGATTTTTATTAATAGCATATATTCAAGTGAAAAAGATAATAGTTCTCTAGCATAGTTTGTCAGGTGTTTTCTTATAATTACCTCATACTACTGATTATCCTTAAAATTTCTCAGATAGCAACTCTTCCATAACTCCTATCACAAATACAGTGGCATGGTTTAAGATCTGGCTCCTCCACTTACAAGCCGTGCCTAGTTTCTTTCTCCATAAAGTAAGAATAAAATAAGACTCTATCAGCCCAGTTCGCTGTGAGGATTAAATGAATTAATCCATCTGAAGGGCATAGGACAGATCCTGAATATTACAAGTGCTCAATAACTATTAACTGCTATCATCATCTTCATTTTCCCAATGTTTCTATATGTACTACAGATTTCACTGTAAGTTTTTTGAGACCTGGGAAAGACAGAATTTGACCCATATCCTAGTAAGTAATAACTTACCTCCCAGCTGGAAATACAAAGAAAAGTCTAACAAGATTTTTAACTACTTCATAACAGGAAAGTGCTTTTACTTAGAAAATAAAGAAATAGCTTAGGAAAGGACGGGTAGGTGGGAATGGGAAGATCTATTTACAGTAACTGGGTCAATTAAAAATGACTGAATGTTGCAAGTAGCGCAAGGAAAGACGCACTGCTCCGAGGCCAATCTACTGTTGGGGAAATGGAGGAGGCCTCACCTGGCTTCCACTTCCCTTGAGAACCAGAGTGTTATTGATGAACATAAAAAATGGCACATGGTGAGCAACAAACAGCTGTCGTCGAATATTGAAATAAGAATCCATGCAGTGATGCTTAAGGATTAAAAACTTTGCATCTACATTCACGAGGAATATTGGTCAAAAGTTTTTTTTATAATGCCTTTGCCTCATATTGGTATCAGGGTAATAATAGCCTCATAGAATGAGTTGGAAAATATTCTATCCTCTGAATTTTGGGGGAAGAGTTTTTATAGAATTGGTATTATTTCCTCCTTAAATGTTTGGTAGAATTCACCAGTGAAGCCATCTTGGCCTGAAATTTTCCTTGTGGGAAAGTTTTTAACTACAAATTATTATTATTATTTTTTAAACATAGGTGTAGGATATTCAGACTATTTCTTTGCATAAGCTTTCTTCATCCCGTGTCTTTCAAAAATTTACCCATTTCATCAGAACTACGTTAATCTAGGATTAATTGTTCCCAGCTACTGAGACAAGACCTTACTTTGTACTCTAACCCATTCCCCTAGTTATGAAGTTTTCCACTCTGGTTGTTATGAATAGGTCCCGGGTGAACATGAGGTGCTGTTCCTTTCCACTTGTGAGTAGTTCTTTTCTTGGCCTTGGGTAGTTTCCTCATACTCAACTGATACATGAGGGGATTCTCTCCAAATCTCAGAATTCTTTCCATATAGCTCTCACCTCTTCAGTACTCTGCTCTGCAAACCCTGTGGACTTTGGCTTCCCTGAACTCCTAGATCCATGTCCTATAAGCTAAGGATATTGCCAGAATCTGCCTGTGTTCACCACAATCTGGAAACTCTCCAGGGAGTAAGCTGGGGGAATCGTAGTGTTCACCTTGCTTCCCATCTCTTGGGAGTCACTGTCCTTCATTGCCTGATGTCTAATGTCTTCAATGCCACTGTTTCACATATTTTGTCAATGTTTTAATTGTTTTGAGGGGAAGTGTAAATCTGTTCCCTGTTTCTCCATTTTACCAGATACAGAAGCCCAATTACTGAGTATTGAATATATTTTTTGCTGTTATGCTCAGAGTTTTATTATATATTATACATCTTTAGACCTATGCGCTTAGTTTCTCCTTTTGGGGACATGGAAACAACAACCCAGTTAAAAGAAATTTTTGAAAATGAAAAGCGAATGAAATTTTATTTATAGATGCCCTAATAAACATGTATTTCTTCCTAGCTGTCTTTAAAATATCCAATAAAAAAAATGAGTTACCTAAAGTAGGCTGGGAGAAAATTTCTCAAATCTTTGCCAGTAAAGGATTTAACTTATTATGAATCTATATTAATTTATTGTTCAAAAAAAATGGCTGATTTACAAGCAGGTTTGATCCTTGTCTCTCTTATTTCTTCTCCTCAGTGCCAGATGAAAGCAACGTCCATTCATTGGCTGGACACAAATCGGGTAAGAAATACCTTGTAACTTACTTTATATGCCCTTCCTGGAAATCACTGGCTGTGTCTGAGTAGCAGTTGGAACCCCTTTCCGTCTACTAGTCACTGAAAGGCTTGCTAATTAATACATGAGATTTCTCTGACTTCCACAAAGATGAATTATTGCTTGGCTCTGTGTACAGTGGCATAATGTACGCTGACTCAAAGTGTTGAGAGGAAAGAATAAAGGTTTCCAAAAAAATAATTTAAAAACCAAAATTGTTAAACCTGTATGCCAGCTGAACACTTAGGACAAGAAAAAGTGTAAAGAAAACACAAGATGATATACACATTAAAGCAAGCAGAGTCAAAATTTCCAGAATAAGAAAGATATGTTCATTTCTTTCTCCTCAGAAAAGAATAGTGTTTTGCCTGTCATCACGGGAGCTTATGCAGAACTGACTAGTTTCTATTTCTTTAGATTCATGAATGAGCTCCCATAGGTTCCTTAGAGACTCGGCAAGGATCACTACAGGTTCACTGGGTCTTTCTCTGACACATTTAAGGTATCTTCAATCTGAAGATCCAGGCTTTTCCTTCATTACCAAGTGGCCTGCCTTCTATACCTTTGCCCTTCCTTCTTCATCATTTTCTAACAGTTGAAAACGCTTAAAACTATTAAGCTACTAAATACTGCAGTATCCCTTTCCTCTAGGAGTTCATAATTTTGCTTGGGGCTTGGCGGGGTGGGGTAGTGGGGAGATATCCATTTCACTCTTAGAATTGCCATTCCAAACAACAGAAGGGTTGTGATTTGTTGGCGTCCTTCTGTTTCTGAGACAAAGAAGTCTTTCCCATCACCAAGCATCTCCTGTGTTTATGTGCCAATTATGTTTTCAGCAGTAAGTGGCCTTGATGCCTCATTACCTCCATCATGTTCCAGGGCAAGATTATATTTTTTCTTTTCTTCTTTCTCCAGATTCTCTAGTGATAACAGCAGGAAAGGGTTGGTTCACAACTCTTAGATTTTTTTTTTTTTCCTGTTCCTCCTAATAAAGTGCCCAAGAGGTTAGATCACTGGGAAATAAAAGATATCTGTGGGAGTGATAAATTGCCACATGCTGCTTGTTCTCGTCATCCTCTTCCATTAAACTCTCTACTACTACAAATACTTTTAGGAGCCTGAAGGAAGTTCTCATGTCCAAGGAAACCGAAGGATAGCCTGTATTGTTTCCATCTTAAACGTGTGGTACTGTTTGTAGTTCTCTTACTCATGTTAATATCTGAAGATGAATGACCTTTTATGTACTGGGGCAGGCTTCAAGGCAAAAAGTTCAAGTGGTTTTTAAAAATATGTATCAATTTGGTTTTAGAAAATGAGCAAATAATAAAATGTTCTGGCCTTTTCCTGGAAAGCAAATCTTAGTCTTGTCTTAGTCAACTTCTAAGCAAATTATTTGTTAGCCAATAGCTAGAAGTTATTTTTACTCTTTTTAAATGAAAGCATTATCATTTTAGTATATTGCTATAATATTTTAGGTTAACTTGAATGATCTGTTTTTATAGTGTGGTATAAAAATATTAGTAAAGAATTAGTCTAAGCACAAAACTGAAAATAATCTTCCAATTTAAAAATAATATATCAAAAATTGCATGATTTTAGAGCTGGCAGGCAGGTTAATTATAAATCCCACATTGAGGCTCCACTTTAGCTGGTAGATAGAAATAGTACCACTGGTCTTTGTATCATGTGAACCACCCCTTTTGAAGACATTAGATGTTTTAAAGAATATTTTGGATACTAGTTTGCTGTTATTTCAACATTCTCTCCCTTATACTTTTAAATTTTTTCATATTCTATCAAAGTACTGGAAACCCTGGTGGTGTAGTAGCTGAAAGCTGTGGCTGCTAACCAAAAGGTCGGCAGTTCAGATCCACCAAGCACTCCTTGAAAACCCTATGGGGCAGCTCTACTCTGTCTTATAGGGTTGCTGTGAGTTCAAACTGACTGGACGGCAACAGTTTTGGTTTTTTGGTCTTATCAAAGTACGATTGAGTTTTTTACTGCTCATTTGTGAGACAGTGCATGTCTGTGTTAGGTGCCATCAAGTTGCTTGCAAGTCATAGTGACCCTATGTTCAACAGAACGATACACTGCCCAGTTCTGCCATCCCTACAATTGTTGTTGCAGCCACAATGCAGATGCTGAAAAACAACTAGGAACTTGATAACTGGAGTAAAACTGGCAAGCAATAAGATTCCATCACCTCAAATTATACACGTTATAGTTAATTCAGATGAGAGCATCCTGTAAAACATTACAGACAATTCTGACAAGATAAAAAGCAACATTAAAGACAAATATGCGACAGTGGTTATGAATTTATACACTCCAATAATATCCCCCCCCCCCATTTTTTTACATTTATTTCTTTTGGAAAATTAGTCTGTGTTCTAACGGTTCTCAGGAACTCATCCCTCACACAAAATGTAACTCCCTTCTAAGTGCTGGACTTATGTAGAGAGATTTCTCATTGGGCTTTGGTGGTGGTGGTAGTGGCAGCAGAGGGTCAAGGGTTCTTTAGATGCTGGTGGCATCTTCCAGTTACAAAATCATTTTTAAATTTGTTCAATCTATAGCTATCGTACAAACCTGCCACAGGCAGTCTACGGCCACTAAGCAAGTTACTGGTTTGAATTCTAGCTTGTAATGTTCTATGATCATACTTGCCGCACCGGTGTTAAAAGGGGCCACTCAGCTGTTGCGCTATCCTTTCGCTTTGTCCAAACCTTCACCCCAGATTATTTGCGTAAAGATGTGCCATCTCTTTTGCTAAGAAGAAAGAGTTTCTACCTGTGTTTCTTTTTAATTATAGAAATGTGGGCAGCTTTCATTCTCTCCCAGCCCAACACAAAGTTAAACAAATTAAATTGTGGGTGCTGACCTAAATATATCATCCATCCTTTTATTCAGGGTGATATTAAACATTTTAATAAATTCGTTTGAGTTAGACTTTCTTCCGAGTCAGCTATTTAGTGTGTAGAGAACCATTCTGTGCCAACCTACATGTGTTGGTCTGGCTTGGGTACCTTCCAAAGTTGTGACAGTATTCTTGGCACTCTTTCCTTGGCTTAATTTTGAAACGGTTGATTCCTTGGAGCTTGGGTCAAATCAAAGGCCCAGGTAAGATAAATCTTTCTAACATTTTTTGGCCCAAAAGGTAGACTTTTCCTCCCTCTTTCAGGAATCAATCTAGTATTCTTGAGATTCCTCTAACGACCTGTTTCAGGGGCTTCCCCTGACAGTTCGTTATATCTCATTCCCTTGCCAGGGAAGAGGGCAGGCTGATTTTCCTGTTCATAATTTTTCAGGGTCCTCCTCCTTGTATGAATGGTGTCTATATCTATGGACTGATGAAATCCATCTAGAGAAGTTAGAAATCAAATGCATTTTGTTTGGTTCCTTTAAGAAAAATCCCAAGTTTCAGAGAGTTTTAAAAAACCTGAACATGTTTTTGACCTCATTCCCTGACTATCCCACTAATCGAATTCTGAAAAAACTCAAATACTAGCATTGCAGGAAATAAAACAGCAAAAACTTATATTTTAAACAATAAAGCTGTTGTTTAAAATGACTTAAATATTCTGAAAGAACTAGAATCCAGAGAAATTGACATCAAATTTGGCATTGCTTTTTAAAAAAAAAAAAAAATTATGCTTTAATTTTGACTATACTCAGAGCCATAAAGTATGTCTGAGAAGGAATATTTTTTCAGTAGTTCAATGCTACTCTGCATTCAGATAGAAAGGACTTATAAATTTTACTTTTTTTTTTTTCCACTGTGTCTTCCTTTTTTTTTTTGTTGTTTTGATTTACTGCTTGGAACTGTTTTAATATGTATTGACTGTCTGCAGAGATCTTTGCTGACCCAGCTCTTTAAGATGATGCAGTACTAAAGAAAGCCGATGAGTTCCTCTTTATGAGCTCTGACATATTAATTAGCAAAATGGACTAAAAAGCTTTCCTATTTCTATTTTAATTTCTTATATTCTCAAACACCTGTCTATATAGCTGTAAAACAGGCAAGTCTGTAAAAGTAATGGTTGACAGTAAGTCTAGACCTTTTCTGTGACAAGTTTATCAATTAATGAGCAAGTACTCATTACCATCTAGGGTGATTTCTCTATACTAGATACCTTGCAGCTACCAAATATAGTTGGCATCCTACACATTTTACTGATGAAGTTCAGAGCATTTAAGTATTTGGTCTCTCTGCTGGTAATTAGTGCAGTTAGGATATGAATCTATATAGTTTGTGGCAGAGCCTACACTTTTGACCAAGTCATGCTCCACCAATGTGTGCCTACTGCCTCATAGTCCCAGAAACTGAGAGAAATATTGGCTAAGACACAGTCCTTACCTCTAGTCCTATATGGAAGTCATAACACACACATCAGGAAATTCAATAAATTCTTATCTACCTTTTGTAATCTCAGCCAGCTGATCAAGGAACAGAATAAGTATAATTCCTCTAGCTGACTACTATAATGAGTAGTATAAGAGGGATAATTAGTCTGATAATTCTTGCCTTTGTTTCTCTGCATACATATGTGCGTGTGTGTGCGTATATATGTATGTGTATGTATATATGTGTGTGTGTATATATGATTATGTGGGCCAAGTTGAGAGACTTGAGAAGGTATGCGTGTGATATGCATGTGGTGTGTATAAATCATAATTATCCTTGTAGCAAAGGCAGATATTTTAATATGCAAGTTGCTAAAGTGGCAGACCTTACATTCTGCTCTAAATTCTGCTCCAAATGTGCGAACTACAAATCTAGGGTATTCAAATTCAGCCCAAGAATTTCTGGAGCTTTGCAAAAGAATAGAGGTCTTTAAAACATAAAGTGACTGCACAGTCACTTTAATATAAGACCAATGAGCTATTAAATGGCATTTCATAAATTTTGTTGAGTCCTAATATTACATACCTTTATACAGTATCTAAATTAAATATGCATGTAAATTTTGGAACACAAACCGTGCTAGTGTCTCATATATGAGTTTTCTAATTAGATTGCTCTTTTTTATGACTTTTTATTCTTATCCTTGATGAGGAACTAAAATCTTGGAGTTAGTGGCTAGTATACTTTAAGTCTCCTCATCAACGGGTTAAGGTAATACTGCATGATAATATATTTGGGCAAAAGTCTTTATTGGGTGCTTTCTAAGGTTTTGTCATTTGTTACGTTACATTAGCTCTAGGCATAAGAAATGTGTTGGTTTTCCTCACGCTCCAGCTTTGGTTTACATTTCTATGTGATTCGGGAAGTTATAAAAAATGAGCAATATGTCTAGGGTTCTTCCTATACAAACTTGATTATGAAACAGCCCTGGTATTTCCTGTGTTGCAGAACATTACAAAATACGGTGGTATCTACAATTCAACGAATCAAAACGAATTAGAAAGAAATATATCAGTCTTTTTACAAATGAAGTAAGATTCTTCGTATTCTAATATAGTGTCAACTTGTATATCTCTGAATTTCATGAGTTAATAGACAACATTTTTTTTTACAAATCAAGTTTCAAAATTAATTATTTCGGTTCCACTCATGTTTATTAAATGCTTACTCAGCGACAAATATTGTGGTAAGTGCTGGAGATACAAAGACTATTTTGACATGATCTCTGCCTTTGAAAACTCTTTATTATGTGGTTGGGGACAAAAACACATAAATACTATATATACATGATATTTATATGAGTCTTAATGTCATATACTTTTATACAATTATATAAATTAAATATGCTTGTAAATTTTGGAACACCAACCATGGTGGTGTCTCATATTTGAGTCTTCTAATTAGATTTCCATTTTTCATGACTTTATTTTTATCCTTGATGAAGAACTGAAATCTTGGAGTTATTGGCTCATATACTTTAACTCTCCTCATCAATTGGTTAAGGTAGTAAGAACCCAAACCCATTGCCGTCCAGTCAATTCCAATTTATAGCAACCCTGTAGTACAGAGTAGAACTGCCCTATAGAGTTTCCAAGGAATGCCTAGTGAATTCAAATTGCTAACGTTTTGGTTAGCAGCCGTAGGTCTTCACCACTACACCACCAGGGTTTCCAGTTAAGGTAATAGAGCTGGTAATCTGTTTGGGCAAAAGTCTTTATTGGGTACGCAGTTGGGTGTGTGTATATATATGTATACACTCACACACACACACACACACACACTAATGTTTAGTAACTTTATGCGGAAGAGTGCAGTGCAGAAATATCACACAGGAAGTATTGTTTGATTCTGTTTGGGATCTGAGATGGCTGTCAACTTTTAGAAAGGAAGTGCTTCCATAGCATCTGAAAGCTAATAGAAATTAAAAAAAAAAAAAAATCAATGAGCTAACGCATTTCAGGAATATGGAAAGTTTGAAACACCACGGTGTATTCAAGAAACTATAAGCAATGCATTGCATTGCGGCAGGAGAACAAAGGGGGAGTGACAAAATTCTCAATTGAGCAAGTAGATAGGGATCAGATCATAGGGAATTTCCCAACACTCAGCAAATCTAAACAGATTAAAAGAAGAGCATGGATAGTTTTATGTCCTAGTAATATCACGCCGGTGCCTGTGAGGACTTGAGTGGACCAAAAAAAAAAAAAAAGACAGAATAGTTACAAGACCATTGCAATACTCCAGATAAGAGATGATGTAGGCTTAAGCTTAAGTGATCAGCACTTAGAATGGAAATAAAAGTAAGGAATACTTAGAAAATAAAGCCCTGAAGATGTTTTGTTGTTGTTGTTATTGTTTTGTTTTTTGTTTGTTTTAGTTGGACTTAGTGGAATGAAAAGGATACAATATGATTCTCAGTGTATCAGTCAGCTATTGCTACACTTACGCTGTGTAATAAAACCAACAGTAAACATGAATTTCTTGATTGTGCATCTTCGGGTAGGATAGGGTTTGTTGACCTCAGCATTGAATACGCTTCTATATACAAAATTTGTATTTTTATTTTTGTGTAATGTCCATTATCATTTTCACTTTTATCATGGTATTATTTTTTTTTCCTTTAAATATAAATGCACAGAACAAATTATTTTCTTATGAGCACCAGTAGACATTTGTTGAGATGACATGTTTTGGTACACATTTCTTCTTTATCCCTTATATGTTGATATTTACATTTCAAAATTCTCAGTAACAAAACTGTTTATTAGCCTGCCTCTCTCATTATTCAGAATTTGACAGTTTCTTTAGAGACAAAATCTATTGTGCTAACATGTGCATTGATTCAGAAAACTTATAGTTTTTACATTTTTCAAATCATTTTGAACAGTGAAAATAATTTTGAAAACAGAAGAAGATATTTCTACATATGTTAAATTGTTCAAGTATGGTTGAACTCTCAAACTTTGCCATCTCTGGGGAATATGTGTCTTGTAAGTCTGGAAAACAATTGCTTGGAATTGACAAATCTAATAGTGTTTCTAAATGCCAAAGTGAACATGTACAGTGAAAAATGTTATTAAATGATTACATGATGGCTGATAAAATACAAGTGAGTGTTTGACATCAGAACTTCACTGGAGATAGCGTTACCTGCACCCAACTTTGGATTAGCTCTGCAAATGGAGAGGAGCAACAGTACGAGCCACACAAAACAGCAAGTAACTGAAAAATTACACTAAGATGTCATGAAAAAAAAAAAAACTGAACCCATTGCTGTTGAGTCCATTCCAACCCTATAGGACGGAGTAGAACTACCCCCATAGTGTTTCCAAAGAGCAGCTGGTGGATTTGAACTGCTGACTTTTTGAGTAGCAGCCCAGCTCTTAATCATTGCACCACCAGGGCTTCTCAGGTGCCTCTAGGCTCTGTTTTTATACTATTTCAATTCTCTCACACTTCCTTCCCCACTCACACTCCTGCTCCAGAGCCATTCAGCCCCAATATTACCCTTAGGCTATTTTCCAGTCTTCTTTGTTCGGTAGTCCTGGTTCCCTTACATCATTAATATTCCCAGGACCCACCAATCAAAAGCACTCTGTTATCTGCTGAATAAAGGAGGGAACCAATGATAACTCATTTATTAAAGAAATATTTGTTGGCTACCCACTGTATCCCAGGTACTGTGCCAGGTACTACAAATACAAAGTTGTCTGGGATATAGATTCCACCCCTAAGGTACTCGAATTTAGTAGCAACAATACAAATGTGAATAGTTGAAATCCATGAGCTTATGTATAAATGCAAAGGCATGGGAAAAGTAACAGCGGTTACCTGTGGTGAGAGGGTCCGGGGACTTCCGCTTTATCCATAGTATCTGAATTTTTAGATTGAGACTATTTTTTAATGTATAAATTGGGTAATGAACAGTTTATGAAGTTAAAAAATAAAAACATTTCTAAACATTGTAAAATATCATATGCTGACTCTAATAACAGAAATATTATACACATGGGAGCATTTAGCATGAGGACTGGAGCAAAGTTTAGAAGAACCATAAGAAAAGGATAGTTTCCGTGAAGGGGACAAGAGGCAGAATCTTCGAGTCATATTGGAAGCCTGTTCAGGCACAGAAGTATTACAGGGGAGCAGAGAAGGGAGACAGCTCTTTTAGGAGTTGCTGGAAAAAAAAAGGTCCAGCATGAAAAATGTATTTAGGGAAGATTAAACACCCTTTGGTATTTATTTTGGTATCACAGAGGGCAATAACTCAGTCCTTATAATTTACTTAGTAAAACACACAAGCAATTTCATGTACAAAAGTTTCTTTTTAAGAGATTTCTGATGCCCAATTGTACCCAATAAAAGAGAGTGATAATAATAGGGTTAATGATGATTATGTAAAAAAGAGAAAAACTTAACCTAAATTACTTCTCGTTGCTAAAATAAGCAAATGCAAATTCATTTCCACTCTATTGATAATTAGAATCCACACACCCACACAAAACAACTTACTAATTCCATCCCATAAAAATAGAACAAAGTTGTTCAAATTACCTTTTGAACAAAAGGTCCTTTTATTATTCAATCAGTTTTTAAAACAACAAAAAGTACATGCCTTCTTAAACCAGGCAAGCATGGGGGAGGGGGGGGACGGGGAACTAGTTTTGTAAAACTACTTTTAGTCTTGAACCAAAAAGTAGAAAATATCAGAACATGACAATCGTGTCGTGTTAGAGGTATTTAAATATATTGGTGTTAAAACTGGAGACAGAGGCATTTTACTTGCTAGCAAGCCTCAGAGAAAATACTACTACTATTGATTGGTTTAGTGATCTCGTAGTCCATGAACTATTTTAAATGACTTAGAACAAACACTTTTCATTTTAAAAATAATGTATTTGCACTAATTTATATTAGTAAAATAGATTTTCTGTTTATAGTAGTACTATGTGTTCTTTAAAAAATAAAATTTTTAGCAAAAACTATGAGTTATTTTAAAGATAGCTGTTAAGGATATAACTGTATAAAATGATATGTGTGAACATGGCAAAAAAATGTGAAGTAGTGGCACAGATTGCTGAAGTTTGGGAAACACTGATCAATTTTATAAGTTTCCATCATCACTTCCATAAGTTTCCATCATCACGCTTCTTTGAAAAGCTCTGAGAATCTCTGACTGATAAAAGCTATCTCAACTCTGAGGCCTTGAGGACGTGTAATATTCACACCCTTTGTCCCATTTCCTGTCTGTTGCCAAATTCCACCAATTGTGGTTGAACATTGGCTTCTTCAGTAAAAGAAATGTCCAAACTTTCAACTGTTATTTACTATGAACATTTCTCAAACATGTCTAAATTTACATGTATTTTCAAATACATTCCCCCAAAAGGCCATCTTCATCTAAAAAGGTAAATGTAACAGGTATAAAGATAACCTTCCAGATGGGTCTTGAAAGTCTTACCAAATGTAGTCAGTTTTGGTTTTATACTTTTCCTTACCCTTCACACTAATCCAGCAGAAAATCACCTTGGCTCTGTCATCAGATTGCATCCTTATTTCCCACACTTAACCAAGCCACTGTCAGTTCATAACTGGAGAATTTCAGTAGCCTCCTAACTGACCCCTTCTCTTATACAGTTCCATTCTCCTCACAGGAGCCAAAGAGATTGAGTCGCAATTTGGTATCTAAATCTTTTTTTATGTTCTTCCTGTCATTCGTCCCGTGTTTCTGCTGACTCTCAAAAAAGTGGCTCTTTCTTTATTAAATTGTTAATTTCTGTTTGCTAAGTCATATTTGATTGAATTTAATGTGTGGGAATCCTGGGGAGCCTGATTTGGGTATGTTTTTCACCAAAAAGAGATTTTTGCTTCTTCTGGAGCACCAGTTTAGCACTACTAACCTGAGAACACTTTAATATAATTTCTTGGCTGACAGTTAGTTTGATTGATTGGAAGAAAATTAATTTGATTTATTACGTCTAGGACAGCAAGCCTATGGTTGCAAATTCTTAAGAGGAGATGGTGATTATTATTTTTTATTGTTGTTTTCCCTATCTAGAACCAGGGTGAAGACTGATTTTCTTGAACTCTCTTTGCTGGGGCGAGTGTATTCAGAGAATGAGTTTTTCACCCTACTCTACGATTAAGGTTGTAGGCCCTTTTGAGGGTCACTGCCTTAGCTCTCTTGCTTTTGGCTTTGTCTCCCAAATCCTTCAAGATACCACCTACCATGTATGACCAAACGCCTCATGGGATTTGGTTCCTTGGTTTGGAGGTTTAGGGTATTGGTTTCATGGGATAGTCCAGTTAATTGGCTTAATATTATGTTTAGCATGTAGTGCCTGGGGTCTTCAAAGCTTGCAAGAAGCTGTCAAAGGTAACAGTTGGTCTGTATCCACCTGGAGCAACAAGGGAAGGAGAGTCAGGAATAACAGGAAGAAATTGAATGTGTGGCTAACTGCCTCCATGAACAACTGTCCCCTCTGCCATGAGACCAGAAGAATGGGATGGTGCCCAGTTACCATTACTGAACATTTTGAGAAAAGATTCTATAGATTCCTGATCCAAATGGGAAAATGCAGAACAGCATTTCACATTCTCATGGAATCTAGCATTTCTGGAGCCATGGAGCCTGAAACTATTGCCCTGAGATCATCTTCAAACCTTAAACCAGAAATATTCTCTGAAGTTCTCTTAAAACCAAACAGTAGTTTAGCTTAAGTAGTAAAGAATGTCTACCTTGAGCAGTGTGCTTTTTTAAGATCTGTCTATATGGAGGAAACCCTAGTGGAGTAGTGGTTAAGTGCTATGGCTGCTAACCTAAGGGTCGGCAGTTCGAATCCACAAGGTGTTCCTTGAAAATTCTATGGGGCAGTTCTACTCTGTCCTATAGGGTCGCTGTGAGTTAGAATCAATTCAACGGCACTGTTTTTTGTTTTGTTTTGTTTTGTTTTTATCTATATGGAATCGGAAACCCTGGTGGCGTAGTGGGTAAGTGCTATGGCTGCTAACCAAAAGGTCGGCAGTTTGAATCCACCAGGTGCTCCTTGGAAACTCTATGGGGCAGTTCTTCTCTGTCCTATAGGGTCACTATGAGTTGGAACCAACTCTACAGCAATGGGTTTGTATATGGAATCAGATTTACAACAGCAACCAGAAAGATTAGATAAACTTAGGGGACAGTGAGTTAATGTGGGAAGAACAACTCAGAAAAGGAGGGTGAGAGTGGTTGCACAACTCAAAGAATGTAATTAATGTCACTGAACTGTACGTGTAAAAATTGTTGAATTGGTGTATGTTCTGTGTATATTCTCAACAACAACAGAAAATAAATTGTAAAAAAGAAAAAAAGATACCACCTACCCCCACAACTTCAAGTTCTAGATTCCTGGTATCAGCATTTACCTGCATGGCAGTATCAGTCTTCAAGTTTGGTTACCTATCATCATTCTTGGTCTTTTATTTGTTTCAGTTTTTTGTTTTTTTTATTTTGTTTTGTTTATCATAGGGTTTTGCTTAAGGATTTTCCTTAATTTATTATAAGCTAAGGCAATATATTTTAATGTATATGTGTTGGATTTTACTCAAGATCCATTTATATTTCATCATCAGGATTTTAAGAATTGACATTACTGAAAGCAGAAATCTGGAGTTCAATAATTGTTTGTTGAATGAATGAATGAATGATTTTCCTTTATAAAGGGATGAATTCAAATAAACCACTGGGCCCAGTATAGATTAGAGCATGCATGAAGCCAGACATGGTTTTATTTTACTGTATCTGGATCACTTTTGACAAGACAAACCAATTTAAAATACTCCTTAGAAATATACTGAAAGCCACATGACATGGGAACAAAGTGGGAGATGATGTCTACAATATGCTGAGAAAATGTGAAATGGAAAATTCTCTTCAATAAGAAACCACATAATAAAAAGTTCTAGTTGTAGTTACAAGCTATGGTTTATTACTCTGTCTAGAGATTCTTATGATGATTCATTGTTATAGAAAGAAATAAAATAGGATTCACAAAGGAACTTTTATCAGATTATAATGTGCCCTGCCATAAAGTAGGGAAGAAGAGGCTTATCTGGCTATTTATTGTCACTGCGTAGTGGGCCATGGAACAGACACTGATTAGAATTCTGTTTGAACCCCCAAAATGCTTGGCAGACTGAATTCCTTGCCTTGACCACACCCGAGGGGTAGTACATGAGAAGGCCATTTGATAGACTTTTTAGGTACTAAAACAAATCAAAACCAGTCCTGTTCATGCCAACAAAAGCTATCTTCTCATGAGTTCTTTTTTTTTTTTTTGAACCAAATGTCCTTTGGGGTTTTTTTGTTGTTATTATTGTTGTTGTTTTTGGTTCTTCCTGAAGTCCAACAATTCTGATAGCTGTGAAGAGTTTTTATGTAATTTACCAATTATGCAAGGCTCTTCTTATGACAAAGTAGTTGGTAAGATTGGCCAAGGGAATGAAGTGAGAATTTGGAAAAATTCAGCTTGTAGTCATATTGCTGAAGAGCTATCTTTCCTATTACAGTCTACAAAAAAAACCAAAAACCAAACCCACTGCTTTCGAGTTGATATAGCGACCCTATAAGACAGAGCAGAACTGCCCCGTACAGTTTCCAAGGAGAGTCTGGCAGATTCAAACTGCCGACCATCTGGTTAGCACCCATAGCACTTAACCACTACACCACCAGGGTTTCCTAGAGTCTATAAGGGTTAGGGAAATCCCATTAGTTTTCCAGGAAGAAAAATATTAATGTGATCAGCTTTAACAAAGCAGGTAGTATGCTGAGGTGCCTAGTGAGATGGAAGAAATCAGTAGACTTCTGTTTTTCTTATTTCTCTGTGCTTCTCCATCCTTTCTCTATATAAATTAGAATTTCTGGGCATGGTGTCCAGGGCTGGCATTGTTCATACAATACCCTTGGCTCCAAAGAGGTCATGAATTTGGATCATTTCCCAGATTATACATCTGCCTCTCTAGCTTAAATTTCAGAGCATATGGCTGTGTCAGAGGGGCAGATTAGAAACCCTCTCTGCATTGCTCCCAAAGTGTGAGAAAGAGGAAGAACCTTTCATGTTTATGGGAAAGCCATAAACAAAACCCCGTGGCATTGAATTTGTTACTTGAGTGTTAAAAGGACATGGGTAAAGCTATTTTCTTGTGAATTGTCTTTAGTAAGCTAAAATTCATTTGTTTTTTTTTTTTTAAGCTAAAATTCATTAAATGCATCACAGTCATAGAACCTACACTAAGTACTATGTAGTAGAAAAGCAGAACACGAAAAATCCTGACCTCTGTTTTTAAGGAACCCACGTGTCATTTGAAATGACTACAGCAGCACCTGCAAAAGGGACAATTTGGAATGATGCGTTGATTGCTTTATACTGTATTCATTTCTCAAAAGCACTGACAAATAGTTTTCTTTGAAAGTTCTATTTCTATATGAAAATACCTACCAGAGAAGTCATTTTATTTCAGAGGATATCAGCTGTTAGGACTTCTTTTGAAATTGCAAACATTTACAATTCTGGAAACTAGGCATAGAATACTACCAAAAAACAAAATAGTGCTACCCGGAGGTCTGATGTGACTGCCTAGCTGCTCTGAAGGTAGTTCTTGATGAATCTGGTGAAATATCAAGAGTAAGAAAAGGTGAAGGGAAAGATGCAGACATCACTGGAGATCTGTCATTGCCTTTCCTAAGCTAATCTTCCCTTGTCCTCTGAATCCATCCCCAACTATTTCTTCCAAGGGCTAGTTCAATAAGTGAATGTATCCTCGTCCATCTTGATATTCTCCCTCTTCACTGACTCTTTCCTTTTATCCAAGGAGGAATAATCAAGGTGAAAAAGAGATAGTGGTGTGGATAGAGGAATAGAAGTAGGGGAAGTCTAAGCCAAAGCAATGGATAATAGTGAGTGACAGGGACCATGTCCTGAAAGGTTATATTTTGTTTTTTCTAAGGAGTTACACTTTATATTTAGAATAGCAGACAGAGTGACCTCTTTAAAATGAAAATTAGACCATATCATTTTTAAGAAAATGAAGGTAACCCACAGACTGGGGAAATATTTGAAAAATATATCTAACAAAGGATCTGTACAGCAAATATTTGAAAGTTCTGAACTCCAGGGAATAAAGATGTAATCCCTGGGAAACACCAATATTTTAGGATAAACAAATGGCCAGCTAGACTATTAAGATATTTTAGATAAGCAATATTGAGAGGTTGAAAGAAAATTGTTAGAGAATAGGATAGAAGATGTAAATGTATTATTAACAATGTTGCAAAGAAAAGGTGTACAGGACTTCACAATTTCTTGTATTTGAGGACAAGAGATGGGTAGGACCCAAAGCTAACCTAAACTTTTAGGTTGGAAGAGAAAAAGAAAGGTGGTGCCTTTGATAGAAAGAATCATGACCAAAAGTCAGGTTGTAAGGAATGGCCATTTGAAAACAAGTCTGGAACTCAAGAGAAACATCAAGGTTAGTGATACAGATTTAGAGGTCATCTGCATAGAGGTGATAGTTGAATTTTAGATTTGTCCACAAGATTGCACAGATTAAATTAAGCAATAATTTTTTGAAAGAATTTGCAGCCATTAATTCATTTAGTTGACTTAAAAGCCTGAGATGAAGGCAGAGGCAGTTATGAGAGTTAATGATCAGTCACATTTTGATATTATCATGTTCAGTGGCTTGAAACAGCTAGGATTTTTCACTGAAAATTAGCAGCTGTATAGAAATGCAAAATTTCTAGCAGTTACAAATTTCATACCAAGTTAAATCAATTGATATATTTATATTCATAGGGGACCTTAAACACACAAATGAGATCTTTGTTCAAATTTTTAAATATTAGTGGGTTTATGAGTGCATAGAAGTCATTATGCAATGAAATTTGCACTGATTTTCCCAATATAATCTTGTGTTTTCTTTTAAAATGCAATTATATGCTTGTTTATCATGTTAGTTGTCTCTTTTGATCAACTGACAAAAGTCAGTTTATACACATATTTTCATTCAGTAAAACTAAGTGGTGAATGATGATACGTTCTTCCTGAAGTAGTTAATGATATAAATACATTATTTTCTCCTTTTTTCCAGTTTTCATCTTCAGAGATTAGTAGACTAATCTGCTTATTTGAAAATACTTTTTTACACACTACATATTAGATACAGGTTTGCAAAGACTGACTGTATTATATTCATTCTAACTGGCAATTTATATTACAGAGATGACAAATTTAGTTTAGATACTCTGTGTTTATGTCCACTGGCATAAATATTGAAGTAGTCACCAAAATTGCTTAAGTTTGCTTGTTTTCTGAACAACCAGGAAAAAAGTATTGACATTAAAACTGAGTGGAGGTAGCACCAATGGCTTACTCCAAGATAAATTAATATTTTATTTTTTTATGGCCTAACAGCAAATGATTCTGTACCATCGGCCTCAGTGGTATGGATATAGAGTTCCTTATATTATGATGTATAAAATATATTTGCAAGAGGCTTAGACAAAGGAAAGGCTTCCAAGAATAAGTCTAAAATGCCTGTTCACAGGTGGCCTTCAGAGAAGATTGAACTTCCCTCTTGAATAGATGCATTTTGAAAATAACGTGAAGGGTTATGTAACCTCTTTTATTTCACTGAGTTTCAACATGCTGATTTAATTATGACAGTAGTTCTCTACCTACCAATGGGATAATTTAGGGTAGAGTTTCAGGTGGTTATTGATTTGCTACATTCAATATTGCTACTAAGAAATTGAGACTTCACTGAAGAGATATCCAATGCAATGTACTTATTTTGATGTTATTTTCATTGTTTTATTCTCAAAAAGAAGTAAAAAGACTCTTCTAGAGAAACGTTGAGACCAAGGAAGAATTTTTATTTTTAAAAATTAATGTTCAATGTTAACATCCTATATGTGTTAATTGTAATAGGCTTAAGTCACATGTTAATGTAGAAAAATTAGGAGATATTCAGATCTTTGGATTTTCCAGAAGGGAATCTTATCAGCTACATATTTTTTAAATTAAACATCCTATGAACTTGGTGTAGGAATTTCTCTCTTCATACACAGAGATGTTTATCATCTTAGTACTTTGCCTTTGATATAAAACATAAATCTTGAGAGAAGGGCTTTTGATTTGTGTTAAAAATAACTTGCATATCCTATGCAGCATCATCATAAGACTCATTACGAATGTAAAACCCATTGCCGTCAAGTTAATTCCAACTCATAGCGACCCTAAGGACTGAGTAGAACTGCCCCATAGAGTTTCCAAGGAGCGCCTGGCAGATTTGAACTGCCAACCCTTTGGTTAGCAGCCATAGCACTTAACCACTACACCAACAGGGTTTCCATTAGGAGCATATTACCTCCAAAATAAAATGTTTCTTATACTTACATACTACTACATCCTTGAAAATACATAGCTTCTTATCTGAATATGCTTAGCTTTTTAGACTTCCATTTCAAAGAAGGAAAATTAATTTTTGATTAAATGTCTATTGATTTACTGTCTCCCAGACCCACGAAATAGAGTTCATCCAAGAATAAAATGTAGTTACCTTTAGAATAAATTTTGGCAGTGGAAATGGAATTTGGCAACCATTTAACTGAACACAGAAAATTCACTGAATTTAGAACAAGAAGTAAAGTGACCATTATTTTATCTAATTCAAGATGCAGAGGTATTTTAAGGAGAGATAATAATGAGATGGCAACCCAATGTAATAAATAAATGAAGATGGGTTTAGATTTCCAGCTTGTAACTTCATACAAACATTGTAGGTTAAAAAAAAAAAAACCTATTATTGGAGTCATAAGCAGTGTGTTACTTGATTATTTCATGTAGGCATATGTATTAATATACAGCAATGAAAAAGAGTTAATCCATAGGAATTATTTAGCATAGTTCCTAAAACACAGTACTGTACTTTTATGCAAATAATGCAAGTTATATGTTTTTTGTCAACCTTGCAAACCCCCCCCCATTTTTGTAAGCTCATTATGCTGTGTGTTATATGTGTGGGTGCAGTATTTATGTGCACGTGTTATTTGCAAAAAATATGGAAATGCTCAATAAATATTAGCAATTGTTATAATTGTTGCTAGTTCCTATTCCATCCTGCATCTCTCTACTTTTCTCCTTTCCTGCACTGACTCATTTTAAGAAGTGTGATATTTGGCTTAACTAGATTTTGAACCACTGATTCTGTTTTTTGGCCATGAAAGAGTTATTTTCAACGTTTGCTCCCTGTTTAAGCCATCATTGAGGAAGGAGGATGAGATGGGAAATGATGGTATTCTCCTTGCAGACTTATCTTGCACATGGGGTTTTTCAGAGGGCGGTTGAAGGAATGTAAGTGATTTTCAATGAGACATGCTACTTTTCAGGCTCCTATTGAATTGTCCTTACTATCCTGGCTATTTTTTTTTTTTTTATCCTGGCTATTAAAAGCATTTTCAGCAAAAAGAACCCCATCCTCATGTTTAATGGCACTAAAGAAGAAAAAGGCATTCCAACTACAAGATTTAGAATATCTGCAGTTGTTTTTCCATTTTTTTTTTTACTAAAACCCAAGTTAAGTTAGTCTAACTCATGTTAAAATTTTACAATGCATACCTCAGATTTTCAAAAAGCAAGAATTCATTCTAAATTGCACTTTTTCTTATTTTCCTTTATATTCCCAATAATATTTCTCCATTTCAGTCAACACTGACGTAAGAACTTTTACATTTATACTTCCACTCTTACAAATTATGACATCAAGGAGTAATTTGACTTCCTATTATGTCCTAATATTGCATAAGGTACTGAAAAGATCCAAAAAAAAGGTAAAAGGTGTAGGCCTCTTTCCAAAGGTAGCTGATAAGTTTTCAGAGGGGGTAAAACATATACACAGGCAGTCCCTGGGTTACGAACATCTGACTTACAGACAGCTCCTTCTTGAGAACAGAGTGGCATAAACCCTGTTATATTAAAATTTTGAGTTAAACACATACAGTGGTTCATAAGAACAAACACACCCACTACTTTGTGGCACTCATGAAAACGCTGCATAGTTTGGAATTATTAAGTGTCTCATGTGCATAAACCAAAAACCAAACCCATTGCCATCGAGTCAATTCCAACTCATAGCAACCCTAAAGGACGGAGTAGAGCTGCCCCACAGGGTTTCCAAGGAGTGCCTAGTGGATTCAAACTGCTGACCTTTTGGTTAGCAGCCAGAGCCCTTTAACCACTATGCCACCAGGGTTTCGGGGTAAAATATATACTAAGACAAACATTTGACTATCTGATACTAAATAACCATATGTACATGTTCTGACTTACCTAAAAATTCAAATTCAACTTAAAGACAGACTGAGGAATGGATCTCATTCGTAAACCAGGGACTGCCTGTATATAAAATAAGAATAAGTGATTTATAACTAGAAAGTGCCAGATTGTGTGACACTGACAATAGGGCAACAGGGTTTAGAGATGGGCAAGATGAGTGTGGGCTGTATTCATCAAGGAAGGATTTGGCCTGAACTTCAAAGGATTGGTTGTATTTGGATCACTACAGAAGAGAGAGGAAGGCATTCCAGGCAGCAGGGAGAGCAAAAGCAAGCTCAGAAGCAGAAATGTCATGCAAATGTCATGGTATGCCCTAACTTTAATGATTCCACAGTCCTGTAAGGTGACTTTGATCTCATAATTCACATCAGCAACAAAAGATTCAAGTCTCGTAGCTGATTTTATTTAGAGAAAAAAGACTGAAGGGTAAATATTAAATAAAATAGATATAACAAATAATAATAGTAAATAGAAACAGGAAAAGAATGGAAATTTTCCTTTCTATTCTAAATGTCTTTTTCAGTTAGGGTCTTGGTTTTAAGAAGACAAAATTCTTAGAGCATCATAAAGAACCTCAAACATTCAAGATAACCAATCTAGTCTTTGAACTAGAGGAAGGATATTTTTCTTAATACTGTAATAAAAAAGGTTGCTCCATATTTTATATGACACCAACTCTGCTGGTTATTAATCAAACTCTTTTAAAGCTAAACTGCAGGCCTGCTCTCATCCCAGGGCCGTTAGTGAGTGAGTGCTAGTGAATATAACCATCATTCAACTTCTTGCCTTCTCCTGTGAGAAAGAATGCTGATACTGAAATGTTTTAGAGTCAACTGCAAGAACTCATTAACACTGCGCCAAAGTAGGAACTGCTGACCATCAGGGATTTGATCACAAAGTAAATTAGAGGTTGTGGATCACAGTGTCTTGTGACAAACATGTATTAGTAAAAGTAAATAAGCATGAAGACAGACCGATTAAGTTCTACTCATATAATCAGTTCTTGAAAACACGTTATTGCAATATATTAGGAGAAAAATGAGCATCAACTTAGAAATCAAATTGACTCTGTTATAACACTGAACAAAAGAAATGTTAGAAGATTGAGTTAAAAGAGCCTGGCAGGAGCCAGTATTGATTCAGATTACTGGTTGGCACTCTCAAGATGTCGTACTTTTCTGGATGTTAAAAATCCACTGAGAAAGTAAGAGAAAGAAAATTGAGTTTCAAGTACATGAAGCCTTTGATTTGAAATGAGGTGGAAAGAACCTTGTGCTCTGATGCCACTAGTGTTCTGGGGCAGTAATTTGTGGATCAAAAGTTAAAATGCAGGTCTGCAAATAGTATTTTAAAATTTTACTACTGAGATGTATGACCAATCCAAAATAAGTTGAAAAGTAAGACAGAGTATACTTTGGGGGAAAATAGAGGTAGTTTGGCAAAAAAGAAGACATGTCAACTCTTTGGGGGATGTATTAAAATGAGTGGAGATTTTCATGCGATGGTGGCTGGAATAGAAGTAGAAAGAGAAAAAGAAATCACATCATTTTAACAACCTTGTTAATGAGTAATAACAATAAACTATCATAGAAATTACTTTATTTATGACCTAGAATTCCTCAAAAGAAAGGAAAGATAAAATTCTTCAGTAAAAGACATATTAAAGTATGAACTGCCAAGAGAGTGATTCACCCTGTTAACAAAATAAGTATAAACCATCCAGTTTCAGAAAACCTGTGAAGTTGGAAGGGCAGGTATTACTCTATTGTACAGATGAGGAAACTGAGATTTTGAGACAAATATTAACAGACAATGTCTAGATTTAAACTTTGAACAATTTAAGCTTTTACATTCAGTATGTGAACCACTGAAAACTTAGAATTTTTGCATTTGACTTCCTATAAACACTACAGATACATTCCTATCTAGATAGAAACTTACTTTATTATAATTTTCTAATTCATCAAAGACAAGTTCTCAGTGCTCCAAAGTCTCTTGGGTGTTTTTAAATATCATTTAGATTTTTGTACTTTAAACTTGTTGGTACTAAATCCTATGAAAATAATGACATATTCTCCTAAATAAATAGAATTCCCTTAAGTTTTTTTTTTTTAAGTTGTTGTAAAATGTCTATTTGTTTTTCATTTGTGATACAGTTCAGACATGATAAAGATAGCCAGGAGGCTTTTCAGGTAATGTCTCAGGAGCAGGGAAAGAAGTGTTTGCACTTTGTCTTTCCAAGAATTTTTATATTCAGGAATTTATTTCTGTTTTTTTTTTTTTTTTTTAAGCTCCTGCAGGAGCAATTGGGCTCAATTCTCAATAACCAAACTCATGCCTGGCAAAGAAAAATGCATTACTTTGTGACAAGGTGTAATTAGAAATTTCCCACTGAACTGGAATAGTCATTTTAGCTGTCATAATTTTTTTTTTTTCTAGTAAGAAAGTTCACTTGCAAAACAAATTATGATCTAAAGGGTACTTACTAAATGGAGAAAGCAAGGAGAATTGGATGAACTAAAAGATAGTTATATGCTTCTCCACTGCTGGAATATATTATAGGATTCTTCCTGATAAATTCACCAGCATCCTAATTCACAGATACCAGTATACCATGCTGTAATTTCTACCCTAAAATAGAGCAAGGAATAACTGAAGATTTTAAGGGACATTTCAGAGAACAATAATTCATAACACTATTTGTGTCAGTTAGGAATGCTTTAGGCTACAAGTAACAGAAAACCCTACTATTGGTAGCATAAAGAACTAGAGTTTGTATTTCCTACATAATAAGTTTAGAAATAGGCACCTGCTGGGAGGGAAGAGAATGAAAAAGGTTCATTGAATATTAGATTTGATGTGTCTCTGATTTCTCTAGCATCTTCATGTGGCAGCTCTGGGCATAAGGCCCATGGTCAAAACAAGAAGAAGTAAAAGGAGGGAAAGAATGGTGCTAGCCTTATCTATCTTACCAGTAAAAGTTAAGGCCTTCCCTCAGAAGACCCCAACAGACTTTCATACATGTCTTTTTGGCCAGTATTGGTTCGTTGCCAACCCTGGCAGCAAAGGAGCCTAGGAAGTATTTGAGTTTCTAGCTTCTAGTCTGGAGGCAAGGAAGGAAGAAAGTGGTTGGGAATGGGAATTGGGGAACCAACCAACAGTGACTGCCATATCATAAAAATAATAAATTCTGCCACTAAAATGAACTGTGCTGTATATTACATTACATCATTACAGTTGTGGTATTCATCATGAGTTTACTCGATCTAAAAAATTTTGACTTAAGGACAGGTTCCATGTATCCAAAGACAGGCAGAGAAAAATAGTCCCCCTAAGCTTTCAGAAGCTAGACTTTGTGCCAAGTACACTTCTGCAAAGTGATTCAAATTCATTCGCAGCAAAATATCAGATTGCTAGCAGGCAAGGACCTTCAGGGTCACTTGAGAATATATGCAACCGCAGTGTCGAGCATTTGCTATACCAGACGGTGATGGCAGAGCAACCTCCTAGTCCCCATAATTTGTAAGATTTCATTTAGTGTACAAATGGCATTGTTAAGTACTAGTGATTGATTATTGTTGCACTTATAACTATTAACATACACTACAGATACTCTTTCTTTCTCTAGACACACACACACGTAGGTATATCAAATTTTCTGATCCACCTAAGACAACCAGTATACCTTAAGATGAGATAACTTCGGCCCAAAGGAGAAATTTTTACTGTTTCAATAAGTTTATGAATTTACTAAAATGTACAGTTGCTAGTCATCAGTTTAAAATATTGAAATAACTCACAGATCCTCATTATTGTTCCCCATTATTTCCTTCAGGGGCTCCCAGCTATAGGCCAGGAACTCCAACTTGGAAACTATTCTCAACTTCCCACTAATCCCTCCATTTTTCTTTTGTAAGAAAACATTATATTAGATATAAAATTACTTCATCTTAATTTAGCCACATTTTAACAGCATATTAGCCTCCTGTACTAAGATTAGTAAAATGCTCTCTTTTGTCTTATTCTCTGGATGAAAAGTAAAAAGTATGATTCTTGTAAGAATTTGCTTAATTTGATTTCTCAGAATTAAATAATGGAATATACACTTTACTGCCTTGTCTTACACATTCTTAGGTAGTTCTATTTAAAATATTCTGTTCCCTCACTCCCATAATTATATTTTCCCCATAATTACATTTGTATTTGATAGACCATACTTGCCATAAATAAATAGTACTGACAGTTGGTGTTAAAATATGTAGGCTTTAGTACATGGCATATAAGGATCATTAAATATTTATAATTAGTTGTTTAATAAATTAGGATGGGTTTGGCTGTATGCACCAGATACCTGATGACAGTGGTTTCACCAAAAAAGGGTTTATTTTTCTCAGGCATCATAAGGGCAGAGACAAGACAAGGTTTGTAGAGCTGCTCCCGGTCATCAAGACCCTAGACTCTTCCAGGCTTCCTGTTGTTCTTTCAGTAGCATGGTGGTTTTCAACCTCATGTTTGCAGAGTGGCTTCTGCCCCTCAGATATACCTGTTCCAGGCAAGAAAGATGATGGAGGAAGGGCAAAAAGCATAAGACATACCAAGTGATTCTGCCTCTTTTAGCCAGGAAACAAAGACTGCCCAGACCTCAGATGCTTCCATTTATATTATATTATTAGTTAGTAGGAGGGACCAGTGCCTGAGAAGGACATCACACTTGATAAAGTAGAGGGTCAGCAAAAGAGAGGAAGACCCTCAACAAGATGGATTGACACAGTGGCTATAAGCATAGCAGTGCTGATTGTGAGGGTAGCACAGGACCAGGCAATGTTTCATTCTATTGTACGTAGGGTCACTACAAGTCAATGTGGTTTGACAGCACCCAACAACAACAATTATTTAAAACCTTGTCTTGTAGTAACCTACAGCTACAAGGAACTTGGGAAGATAATTATTTGTAACTAATCTTGTTGCCACTCCAAGCAAAATTAGAATTTTGTTAAAACGAAGAGAGTGGAAAGGATTTTGGATTGACAATAAGCAATTATACATAAGATAGATGATTTAACCAAATCAAAATTGCCCCTTTTGTTATATATTAATTTTTCCCCTAAGTGTAGTTTAAAATGCCTGAAGTAATTGGAAATCAAGCGGTTCTGCAATATAGACACCAAAAATTATCTGTGAACTAATTCATTGTTCTCTGAACAGCAACTAACACATACATTGCAGGAATTTAATGAATATTAAATTGTGTTGATTGCTTCAGTGTTTTTCTTTAACCTGAAATTTCACTTTAACAGTTACAGCTAACTATTCATATACACAATCTACTCTCAATTACCAAAAGGTGGATACTCTGAAATCTTGCTATTGCTGGAAAATCTGGTTCCCCATTTCTTCTTTGCATTGTCATCTAGTGCAAAGCTTTGGCTCCTTTGTTAATCTTAGGGAGAACTCTGCTCATTCTCACTGTAGCAAAGCAAGACTCATGTGAAAGCTGATGTGAGTTTCCTCTCTACACTCAGGTCAGTTACCACAGAGAGTCTTTTCTTCTAAAGACCTTCTCCTCCCTCAGCAGCAATCTACGGGCAGCAATCTAAAGGAGCGGCTACTTTGGGACTGGTCCTCTCAACGT